>NC_041019.1:23888843-23973639 GCF_004193775.1 Glycine soja
TTTTCATTGGTTGCACTACTCATTGGCATTCTTTCCTTGAAAAATAAAATAAAATAAAATAAAATGAACTTAATCATTGTTATCAAAAAAAAAAAAAAAAAAAAAAAAACATGCTTTACGGCGTCCTCACCGAACTTGTGCTAGAGCTAGAGTAATGGGTGAAGTAGAGGAGATACAAGAGAAGATGAAGGCCGACATGGAGGCCATTAAAAGAGAAAATGGCCATAATGATGGAGGCCATGATGAGCGTGAAGAAGATATGGAAGCCAATGCGGTTGCAATTGCCGCTACCAGCATTGTTGCTAAGGTGAACCTGATGTCCCCATCCGGCATCAAGCAAATGAATCATCCAACCTCAAATATGGTAGGCAAAAGATTTGGGAAGTACGGGCAGCCCCCATAATGTACAAATTCAAAACAAGCACGCCTTCCCGCCATATGGCTTGCCTCTCAACTATACGCCACCCAAAGTGGCGTACACTCCCAATAAGAATGTCAATAACTCCACTCCTATACCCATTAAGAGCCAACAACCCCAAACTGATCATGCACATGTCTCTTAAACCATGGGGGGGACACATGAAATTCCCACCACAATCTAGCCGACTTCGAGCCTTGCCTCGGATATGCCACGGAAGGGCAAGCAGTTGGTGGTATAAACCCTACAAAACCCTTTGGAAGGCCCTCAGTATCACCCACAACTACACCTCTTGCATTCCACGACAAGTAAAAACCTCATGCTATGGCGGAAATGGGAAAGTTGGATCATCTAGAGGAAAGGCTCAGGGCCATTGAAGGAGGTGAAGTTATGCCTTTGCTAACCTAAAAGAGTTGTTCCTAGAACCCAATATCATCACCCCTCCCAAGTTCAAGGTGCTGGACCTTGACAAGTACAAGGGGACTACTTGTCCCAAGAACCATCTAAAGATGTATTGTCAGAAGATGGGGGAATACGCAAAAGATGAGGAATTGCTAATACATTCCTTCCAAGAAAGTCTTACTGGGGTAGCTGTTACCTGGTATACTAACTTAGGAACCTTCTTTAGTCCATTCTTGGAAGGACCTAATGGTTGCCTTCATTAAGCAGTGTCAGTACAATTCTGATATGGCTCCGGATAGGAATGCAACTACAAAAAGTGTGCAAAAAGGGGGCACGAATCTTTCAAAGAATACGCCCAAAGATGGAGAGACTTGGCAACTCAAGTAGCACCCCCAAAAACAGAAGGAAAGAGATATATCACAATGATAGTAGACACGTGACCGGGTGTTCTACTATGAAAAAGGTGTGGGTTACACACCTTCAAGTTTTACAGATTTGGTCTTCGCCAGTGAAAAGGATCAAGGTGGTCCGAAAAGAGGCAAATCTTGATCATCCTACTAGGACGACTGAGAAAACTGGGGGCAAATGAAGAGGGTGAGAAAGAGGGAGAAACCCATGCTGTGACTGCCATTCCTATACGGCAAGTTTCCCCACCAACCCAACAATGTCATTACTCAGCCAATAACAAACCTCCTCCTTACCACCACCCAGTTATCCACAAAGGCCATCCCTAAATCAACCACAAAGCCTGTCTACCGCACTTCCAATGACGAGCACCACCTTTAGCACAAACCAAAAAAACCAACCAAGAAGTGAATTTGCAGCGAGAAAGCCTAATTCCAGTGTCCTATGCTGACTTGATCCATATCCACTCAATAATTCAATGGTAGCCATAACCCCAACCAAGGTTCCTCAACCTCCATTTTTCTGAGGATACGACTCGAACGCAACGTGTGCTTATCGTGGAGGAGCCCTGGGGCATTCCATTGAGCATTGTATGACCCCGAAGCATAAAGTGTGAAGTCTAATTGATACGGGCTGGCTGAAATTTGAGGAGAATTGCGTGTAAATCCTGACATTGACAAGAGATGCCACACATGGGGCAATTTTGAAAGCTGTTGTTAGGTGTCCCTAATGACTCATCAGGGTTTCCAAGTTTATGCCATTATTGTAAACCACAGCTACAATGTTAAATGAAATGGATAAAGTTGATATCTTTGTCCCTCATCCTCTCACAAACGCATGTTTGCTTATTCAACTTTCACCGGAATGTGGGTGTAAGCCATTGGTCTGTTTGCTCAAGCAACCTGCGCTCCTGAGTGTTGACTTCCAAGACCGTTCAATCAGAGATTACTCATCTTGCACGTTGGTGGGGGTGCCGTAAAACAACGAGCAAAGTTCAAAGCAAATAAGTTTCAAAATAAAAAATAAAAAGGCATTTGTTTGACTGTGTTTTCAAGTAAAAATATAGACATTCATGTGACCTCATTTTGTCTTTTTAGAGAGAAGTGAGTTATCAAGAATAGGATGTTGGACAAATGGCCTCAGAAAAAGGGGGGTTGAATTAAGATGCAAAGACTATTCCCCAATTGAACTATCAATCTCTCTTTTTGGATTAACAATGCACATAGGGACAACCGTTCCCTTGTGTTCAAGAATCCTCTACTACAAGAGACCCATGGTCTCTTAATCCCTTTCCAGAAATAAGAAGAAGAAATCTCTCTTAAAAGGGATAGATTGTACAATGAAGACCAATCAAAATTCATTATTGAATATGCAAGTGGTTGACCAAGGAATCTTTTTTGAGGATAAGACATTTCAGTTCAGAAAAACTCTTGATCTTTCGAGAGGATAAAACTGTTTGGGCAATGAAAACTCTCTTTAAAACATTTGAATGGCCGTTCATAAAACATTTGAATAGATATGTCTCTTGGAAATTATTTTATGAAAATCCCCTCTGGTAATCAATTACAAGACTTACGTAATCGATTACAGGTTTTAAAAAAAAAAATTTTGAATAAAAACGTTTTTAACTACTGGTAATCGATTACCAGAGAGCAAATCTCAAATTGAAATGATAGAATTCTTTGGTCAAACCTTTGTTTGTTTCAATTTGGGAACTTCTTCCTAAAGATTCTAAAGAGATCAAACTTGATCATATATCTTGATTTTCTTGGATTCTAGTCTTGAATAAAACTTAGAAGCACTTGATCCTTTAGCATCATCAAGACATCAAAACATCTTGCTTCTACATAGGAGTCATTTGACTTAATCCATCAACTGAAAGATCCTTCAACTATTTCTCGTCCTTGGAAAATTCTTTTTGCAAGAATCAACTGCTTCTTTCATTCTTCCTCACTATGAGGTCGTGAAAACAAGACAACACTTGGTACCTCTAAGCCCTACACTGGGGCAACGAAAGGCACCATGCAAAAACCTCAAGCGAACCTAGGGGCAGATTAGAAGTTCTCACCCAATAGGTTCCCTCCTACAAGGCCATGACGAAAGACAACGATTGGTACCTCAAAGCCTTACACTGGGGCAATGAGGGGCACCGTGCATGAGCCTCAAGTGAACCTAGGGGCAGATTAGAAGTTCTCACCCAATAGGTTCCCTCCTACAAGGTCATGACGAAAGACAACGATTGGTACCTCAAAGCCTTACACTGGGGCAATGAGGGGCACCGTGCATAAGCCTCAAGTGAACGTAGGGGCCGATCAAAAGTTCACACCCGTCGATGTTTTTAACAAAAAAAAAGGGGGGACAAACCCTAGGATTTCAATGGATTGATTAAACATCAAACGACTCCATTGCCGTCACTCCAAAATGGTCAAGTGACTAAATCAAACAGAACATACACTCTGAGGGAGTTCCCAGAGAGATTTGCAAAAAGATAGGATGAGGTTGCATGAATTATCACCTCTTTCAAAAGGACAGTCAATCTGTGTTTTCCAAAAAAAATTAAATCAAAATCAAAATCACAAAATAGGGAAAGAATGTCATGAACATTGTACAACTTTCCTTTACATTGCATTGTTTCATATGAAATCCGCATTTACCAAATTTCACAACAAAGGTTGCATGCATCTGCATCCCTAAAAATCATGTTGACTACATAGATTCCCTACATCTAAATGTCCAAATCTTTTGAATTTGGGATGACCGGCTCTCTCGATGAGTCGATCTCTTGCTTTCTCATAAGGGTGGACCCTTGGGTACTAGTTACCCTCACCGTTGAGAGGACTACACGTCCTCGCCTTGAGAGGACTACACGTCCTCACCATCGGAGGGCTGCACGCCCTCACCTCCAGAGGACTACATGTCCTCGCCTTGAGTGGGCTACACGTCCTCACCTTGGGTACTAGTACCCTCACCTTAAGAGGGCTACACGCCCTCGCCATCAGAGGACTGCATGTCCTCACCTTCGTAGGGCTACACGCCCTCACCTTTAGAGGAATACACGTCCTCGCCAACAGAGGGCTGCACGCCCTCACCTTGAGAGGACTACACGTCCTCGCCAACAGAGGGCTGCACGCCCTCACCTTGAGAGGACTACACGTCCTCGCCAACAAAGGGCTGCATTCCCTCACCTTGAAGAGGACTACATATCCTCGCCAACAGAGGGCTGCACGCCCTCACCTCCAAAGGACTACACATCCTCGCCTTGAGAGGGCTGCACGCCCTCACCTTTAGAGGGCTACGTGTCCTCATTTTCAGTGTGCTCCACATCCACACCTTAAGAGGATTTAAGGTCCTCTGCCCTTAAATGCTTAACCGAGACTTTCACTCCCGGTTAAGGGGCCAGTAGTTTCCTTTTAATGGTTCCTGGGCCACCCCCTGATATTGGAGGAGGACCAACTGTGCGAGCACAACCAGAGAGGGAGGCTATCACACAGCTACTATGCATACCGGGGCAAGATTTCACCCGTGCCGCTGCAAAGAGACGAGTGCGGATCATGCGCACCAACATGACCACTCTTACACAGATATAGATGACATTGCTACTTAGCAACATTCTGCCCAGCGACCGCAATGCCAATCTCCCCCTGCAAAAGTATCAGTTGGTCTGTGTCGTCCCGACATGGGTAAGTATGCATATGGTTCAACTGATTTCTGATACCATCTATTGTTTGCAGGGATCGCACCCACAAAGACACCCAGTGGACCTGAAGAAGTCCAACAGGGCCCTGGGGTTTCCAGCTCTGGTTACGGGCCTCGGTCGGCCCTACAGGGCGCCCGTTCCCCCCAGCAAGTTCATGTCGTCGTGGCATAGGTAAGTATGCACCTCCCCCAACTGATTTCTGATGTCATCTATTGTTTGCAGGGATTGTGCCCGCAAGACACCTAGTGGACCCGAAGAAGGCCAACAGGGTCTTGGAGTTGCCAGCTCTAAATACGGGTCTCTGTCAGTTCAAGGGAGTGCCTGTCGCCCCCAGCAAGGTCATCAGGTCCCCCCTACCAATCGAGCTTTCATCAAGAAGTTCTGTGTCTCCAGGCAGGCGCAGGGCGAAACACCACAGCAGCCTGGCGATGGCCGGCAGCGGGCAATAGACGCACCGCCATCACCTCTAGAGTTCACCTCTGCTCATCCACAAAAAGGTTTGAGTATTGCCTACACCACATGGCCGACCAATAGGCGACCAAGTCCAAAGCCAAAGGTAAGCAAAGTACTAGGTCAGTGACCGACAAGTCATAAGGCGTCCAGCTCAAGACGTTAAAGAAGCGCTACTAGAAGGCAACCTAGTACCTTTTAAATTTCTGCCTGCTATTTGATCATTTTTTATAGTAGGACGCACCTAGTTGCTCATGATCCTGGGAATTTAAATAAAACAAGCGCAAGCTCGGAAGGTAGTCATACCTCACAAAATATATATATGTGTGTTTAGGTAGTGAAAATACCTTAGATATGCATGTATGCAAACAAAAAAACACTTCACAAAATATATATATGTATGTTTAGGTAGAAAGATACCTTAGATATGCATGTATGTAAACGAAAAATACTTCACAAAATATATATGTATGTTTAGGTAGAAAGATACCTTAGATATGCATGTATGTAAACAAAAACACACTTCACAAAATATATATGTATGTTTAGGTAGCAAGATACCTTAGATATGCATGTATGTAGCAAAAAGATACCTCACAAAATATATATATGTATGTTTAGGTAGAAAGATACCTTAGATATGCATGTATGTAAACAAAAAATACTTCACAAAATATATATGTATGTTTAGGTAGAAAGATACCTTGAATATGCATGTATATAGCAAAAATACCTTACAAAACATATATATGTATGTTTAGGTAGCAAGATACCTTGGATATGCATGTATATAGCAAAATACCTCATGAAAAAAAAAAAGAGAAAAAAAAAACAAACAAGAAAAAGAAATAAACAAATAAAAAAAAAAAGAAGAAAAAAAAGAGAGAAAAAAGAAAAATAAGTTGTCTAGCTGAAAAACCAACATGCTTTTGAAAAGAGATGACTTCCAACTTTTCTTTGAAGAAAAATTCGCTGATCATAGCTAGTTTTTGGAAAAAAAAAATGTGTGTACACCTGAAGGGTGAATGCTGTGAAATTTTCCCGGACGCCCGAAATGGACTTGGATGAATGCACAAATTGATAAAAGAACATATTTTGGAAACATTGGGTTGATTAAAAATAGAGGAAATGAATCCTGAGCCCTAGCATCACATGACCATAAAAAGTTGACATTTGAGTGTCCGCGTAGATGCATGCATGACCAGTTTTGCATAAAGTTTCCAAATCATCATTTTTGCATTTGTGTCATGGAAATAATGTGGGGCATCCTTGAGCCAAACCGAACCCCGACATGTATCGTGTCTAGCCATTCTACAAACCTTGAGCCAAAATCCTGACTCACCGTAATCCTTACCCTCGGAAGCAAAAAGGAAAAGAAGGAAAATTTCCAATCAAAGAGAAAGCTAAAAGGAAAAGAAGGAAAATTTCCAATCAAAGAGAAAGCAAAAAGAAAAGAAGGAAAATTCCCCAATCAAAGAGTGGGAGAAAGCAAAAAGAAAAGAAAGAAAATTCCCAACCAAAGAATGGGAGAAAGTAAAAAAGGAAGGAAAGAAAGTTCTTGATCAAAGAAACTAGAAGAAATATGCAGAGAGGTCTTTGGACCGGACAATATCTGAACAATACAGAATTGTCACCAAATGAAACAAAAAAGGAAGGAAAGGAAACCACGACCTAAAATGGTCTTCTCCCTTTAATTACCAACCAAAATCCCATGCGCTAGCGACCCTTTTTTCCTCGCCCCGCACTAAACAAAAAAACAGAAAAAAGAAAAAGCCAGAAAAATCAAAAGCCAAAAACACACAAAAGCCGAAGAAGAAACCACCAAAAGAACCCATTCCCAAGGGAAGTCCTATTTGATCCATGATCACGCATGTAATTTTTGATTTGATAGGAAATAATTTGCAAAGTCAAGTCATGACATATCTATGGTTCGGAATTAGGATGAAACACTTACCTGTGCGAGATTGATACACTTTGAGTAGATTTCTTCTATTTTTGTCGAACCCAGTGTTTCCTCTAAATGGTCATTTAGAAACGAAATGCTAACATCCAAAATCTCATTTATGGTTATGGGAGATTTCATCAGCAGACTCTCCTTCCCCGGTAAACGCATTGTTTTCCACTCAAAAAAAGCGTATGCTGCTCTAATCAGTTGGAATATTTATCTCTTTACTAAAGCATGTTTGCATTTTAGCGAAGAAAACACCGAGACTTTTTCAAGTCTCACAAGTTTCCAGAACTACGTAGGTCTGAGTTCCTCATTGGAGGATACGTAGGAGCAAGAGCCTCGCTTTTGTCGACCACACCGCCTTTTGTCGCCATGACTCAAGAGCTGGTAGCTCGCGGAGACACCTTACGGTTATCCGCACCCCTTTGCTAGGCAGACACAGTTGTGTCCGATGGCAAGCAGAGACCAAGTTTGGTCATTCTGCACACATGATACGCGGAGATACCTTACGGTTATCCGCACCCCTTTGCTAGGCAGACACAGTTGTGTCCGATGGCAAGCAGAGACCAAGTTTGGTCATTCTGCACACATGATACGCGGAGATACCTTACGGTTATCCGCACCCCTTTGCTAGGCAGACACAGTTGTGTCCGATGGCAAGCAGAGACCAAGTTTGGTCATTCTGCACACATGATACGCGGAGATACCTTACGGTTATCCGCACCCCTTTGCTAGGAAGACACAGTTGTGTCCGATGGCAAGCAGAGACCAAGTTTGGTCATTCTGCACACATGATACGCGGAGATACCTTACGGTTATCCGCACCCCTTTGCTAGGCAGACACAGTTGTGTCCGATGGCAAGCAGAGACCAAGTTTGGTCATTCTGCACACATGATACGCGGAGATACCTTACGGTTATCCGCACCCCTTTGCTAGGCAGACACAGTTGTGTCCGATGGCAAGCAGAGACCAAGTCTGGTCATTCTGCACACATGATACGCGGAGATACCTTACGGTTATCCGCACCCCTTTGCTAGGCAGACACAGTTGTGTCCGATGGCAAGCAGAGACCAAGTTTGGTCATTCTGCACACATGATACGCGGAGATACCTTACGGTTATCCGCACCCCTTTGCTAGGCAGACACAGTTGTGTCCGATGGCAAGCAGAGACCAAGTTTGGTCATTCTGCACACATGATACGCGGAGATACCTTACGGTTATCCGCACCCCTTTGCTAGGCAGACACAGTTGTGTCCGATGGCAAGCAGAGACCAAGTTTGGTCATTCTGCACACATGATACGCGGAGATACCTTACGGTTATCCGCACCCCTTTGCTAGGCAGACACAGTTGTGTCCGATGGCAAGCAGAGACCAAGTTTGGTCATTCTGCACACATGATACGCGGAGATACCTTACGGTTATCCGCACCCCTTTGCTAGGCAGACACAGTTGTGTCCGATGGCAAGCAGAGACCAAGTTTGGTCATTCTGCACACATGATACGCGGAGATACCTTACGGTTATCCGCACCCCTTTGCTAGGCAGACACAGTTGTGTCCGATGGCAAGCAGAGACCAAGTTTGGTCATTCTGCACACATAATACGCGGAGATACCTTACGGTTATCCGCACCCCTTTGCTAGGCAGACACAGTTGTGTCCGATGGCAAGCAGAGACCAAGTTTGGTCATTCTGCACACATGATACGCGGAGATACCTTACGGTTATCCGCACCCCTTTGCTATTTAGACACAGTTGTGTCCGATGGCACGCAGAGACCAAGTTTGGTCATTCTGCACACATGATACGCGGAGATACCTTATGGTTATTCGCACCCATTCTTTTGCTATCTGTAAGACAGAACGCTTGATAGCATGCAGGGGCTGACACAGTCTTCTGCACCTTTTGTTCCTCCGGGAACAACAAAGTCATTTACATGCGGAAATTTCATGGTCGCCCGCAACTCTCGTCAACAGAGAGGAGCGAAATTAGTGTCATACACTGATTTTCGGGGACCTTTGCTTGATGACATGCGACCATTCTTTGGTCCTTGTGAGGTGCTTGGCACCCATCATTAGGCAATTTGTGAAATTTTGGGAACAACAAGTCATTTGCATGTGGAGATTTTATGGTCACCCGCGACTCCCGTCAAATCGAGAGGGACGAAATTAGTGTCTTATCTTTACTTTTCTTTTATCTCCAATAAAAGATAAGTAAAGAGGGGCAACTGTCATACCCTAATTTCGTCCGGGGACCTTTGCTTGATGACATGCGACCATTCTTTGGTCCTTGTGAGGTGCTTGGCACCCATCATTAGGCAATTTATGAAATTCCAGGACATGCCAAAAAACCAAAAAATATTGATGCACAATCCGTAAGTTTCCGTGACACACCGGAAATCAAATGGAAGCATCGTTGCATAATTAAGTGAGATTCCGTAACATTCCGTAAGTCAAAAGGGGGATGATTATGTAATCCGCAAGGTTCCGTAACATTACGGAAAGAAAACAAGTATCGTTACGAGATTCGTAAGTTTCCGTAACTTTACGAAAAAAGAATCACCAAAAAAGGTAAGGGGGTGAACTTATCAAGATAGGGGTGTAAATAGCAATTCGAATCTAGGCCCTTCTAGAACATTTTGGAAGTTGGGTTGCTTAAGGAGGAAGCAACTGGGCGGCAAGCTCCTCCACGTTTTTGAAAAATGGTTTTCGGGGCTTCCGCGGCTTCCGTAATACTTCCGTAAAATTTCCGAAAACCTTGGGTAAGCATATTCCAGTTAACATTGGTAAAAGGGAAAAGAAAAAAGATGAAAATCAAATTCGAAAACAGTTCCGTAAGGCTTCCGTAACTTTTCCGTAAAATACGAAAAGGGGGGGTGAACTTAGTAATTCGGGTGCGCTTAGAAATCTTCTTCATTAAGTCTTTGGGCGGCAAGCACCTCCCTTTTTTTCTATAAATAGGGGAGGGGGGAGCTGTTTCAAAATGTTCAGCCCCTTTGGCACTTCTCTCTCTTTCGAATTTGCTTGGAAAAATCGTTTCCGTGAAGAAAATCTAAGCCGAGGCGCTTCCGAAACGCTTCCGTAAGCGATTCTGTGGAAATTCTTCATCGTTCTTCACCGTTCTTCATCCGTTCTTCGTTCGTTCTTCGTTCTTCAACGGGTAAGTTTTCGAATTCGAGACTTTCAATTCATTTCTTGTTTTGTCTACTTTCACTTTAATTTCGTTTACTTTCAGTTTTCTTTTCTTCCGTTTTTAACGTGCTTTAACCATTTATTTAAGCCGTTTTCTCATCTGATAAATGATAAAATGAATTTCAACCGATCATTTGTGTTGTAATCTCGTTTAATCACTGTTAAAACGAAATCTAACCGATCGTTCACGCTATAACCTCGGTTAAACCAAAAAAAGTAAAATAATAATAAAATAATCAAAATATCTTGAAAAATAATAATAAAATAATCAAAATATCTTTGAATAAAATAAATTAAAAAAATCAATCGGACGTTTTTCTTTGGAAGTTTCCTTGAATGAATTGATTAATAACCAAAGTGAAACTAAGACTAAAATAGACTCACAAATCAAGTTTTGTCCGAAAATCACTAAAAACCGTTTTAAGGTCCAACGCCTTAAACGGTCCTCTTTGCTTTTATCGGTTAACATGGACCGTTCAAAAGCATAAAATCAACATGTGACTTTACCGCTTTTGCAAGAACTACGTAGGTCTGATTTCCTCATCGCAATTGAGGATACGTAGGAGCAAAAGCCCCGCTTTTGTCGACCACCCCAAGAGATCGTTAATGGTCCAAATGCCTTAACGTTTCTCTCCTTTCAAAAACAAGAGATCGTTAATGGTCCAATGCCTTAACGTTTCTCTCCTTTCAAAATCAAAAGACCGTTTAATGGTCCAACACCTTAAATGACCTTTTGTTCAAATAAAAAACATATTTTGCAAAAAAGACAAAAAACAAACTTAAACCAAACACTTTGTTCCGAAAGAACTACGTAGGTCTGATTTTCTCATCCCAATTGAGGAATACGTAGGAGCAAAGGGAAACACCCTTGTCGACCACACAAAAAGAAAAATATAAAAAGGGTATAAAGGATATAAGAACATAAAAGGGAACATAAAAATCAAAGTCATGTTTGCACATTCGATTAAAGGCTGCCGTCCCTTGGGACGGGCGTGTGGGGTGCTAATACCTTCCCCGTACGTAAATACAACTCCCGAACCTTTCACTAAAAAGTTCGTAGATCGCGTCTTTTCCGGTTTTTCCGACGTTTTCCTCAAATAAACGTTGGTGGCGACTCCGCGCGTATTCCTTTCGTGGAACACGCATCCCGCGAGTCACGCGTCGCCCTCCCGCCGAAGGGCAGGTTGCGACACCCCTCATAGGGTAGCCAAGCTGTCTTATGGCGAGGATGGGATTGTAATTAATGCAACCCCTCATCCCCATCAAGGAAACATTTGGAAATCCTCCGCATGAAATAAGAATCCTAGTTCTTCCTTCTTTCCATCAGGGGAACCAACTGACAAACGCTCCTTCTTTGCTTGCTAAGAGTCGGTCCCAGTTTGCCTCCTTCTTCTCGGTGCATGAGCGGTGGCCTAGTGGGCAAACGTGTCTCACCTCTTGGCGGAAAAGGTGTGAAACCAACCATACGTAGAGGGCCGGTGTACAACAAACGATCCTTGCACTGTTCTTCTCACATCTTCGGTCGAATGTGTCATATAGATTGACTAAGATAGCAACAACTGGGCTTTCCTTGCGATCGTGAAAGGCGAGAAAAGCATCAATTGTTGCTAGGTCCACTAACCCATCTATGTTTGGAAAGAGGACCACTCCAAAGATCAAGAGCGCCAGGACGTCCACGAACGGAGCCCATTCGTCTTGACTTGCCAAGGTTCTCGCCTTTGCTTCCAAACATTTCCTTGGTACTCCAACCACCCCATTCTCGACTTGCTTTCCCCGGTCCAATTCCTGTGTCAAGATTTTGACTATTTTGGAAATTCTAGCCAAGGAGGGATGGAACCCTGAGAAAAGATATGGTTTCTTTCCTCCCAGAGGGCATCCCAGGATCTCTTCAAACTCTTCCACCGTAGGTGTTAATTGGAAGTCCCCAAAGGTGAAGCACCTCAAAGGCTGGTCATAATATTGGGCGAAGGAGGCAATGGACTCCGTGGAGACCTCCACCATAGTTAGGTCCCAGATCTTACCATAGGCTTTGCGAAAGGCTTGTCGCTGGAGTTGACCCATCAACTGTCCCAACTCTTTCAGACTGGAAACTCCTAGGCTCTTGATCTTGACTTAATAGAACCTCTTTTTAAGCCAGGGCGCCTGACTAGATCCCATGTTTTACTAAAGTGGAATAATAAAAAAACTTGTGCAAATCAAGACTCCGACATCTACCACGGGTGAAATGGTTGAATGCATGAAGAAATGCTTACGGACACGAAAGCCCAGAAGATTATCTCTTTTTTAAATACAGCATTAGGGCAGCACAACGCCTGATGCATGCATTTAAGAAGGTGACACGGACCTTCCGACTTCTCGTCACAAATGAAGGGATCAACATACAACGCGTGTGTGATGACGTGATGCAGATGCAAAAAAAGTGTAACAAGGAGATGTACACAGCATGACAATATCCATAAATAATCATACAGCAAAGGTGTACGTGACATTTAAGTTATATGCATGGCAGTGTTAAAAAAGGCACTATCTTAGGGGCCTAAATAGGAGGAACTAAAAGGCTTTTAGTGATAATTCCCAAGGTGGTCATATCTCTCTTGATGGTTTCTAGAGGTATCATCCCCTTCGACAAACATATTACGGCAATAGGGACTACCAGCAACAATATGTTATCAAAGAGAAAAACTCTAGATGAAGGTTCACTATTATCAAGCAAGTCGGAGACCCAGCATGACCACAGATTCACCTCCACTCCTTATGCTCCCATGGACCCAGGTATAGGGCCCTTTTTCAACTCACCGTGTGTGCAAAAAGGTATTGGTGTTGTGTGCATCAAACGAATACATATTTATCTCATGCATACATTAAAACACGCTTACAACATCGAAGAAGTTTACACAAGAACATAAAGGAAAAGGGAAACCGATGAAAGGGAAAACACAACTTTTGCACAAAAGATTAATAGGCCTAACTCTCTAAAAATAGTCCCCAATGGAGTCGCCAACTGTCGCAACCTACCCTTCGGTGGGAGGGCAACACGGGGCTCACGGGTCGCCACCAACGTTTATTTGAGGAAAACGTCGGAAAAACCAGAAAGGTGTGGTCTACAAACTTTAGTCGTGAAAGGTTCGGCAGTTGTTTTTACGCACGGGGAAGGTATTAGCACCCCACGCGTACTTCACAAGGGACGACAACCTTTAATCAAGTGTGCAAATATGACTTCAAAATGTTTTATTTTCCCTTTTTTATGTCTTTTTGTGTTTTTATGATTTTTATGTTTTTTTGCATTGTTTTACCTTTTTGTGGTCAACAAGGGTGTTTCCCTTGCTCCTATGTATCCTCAATTGCGATGAGGAAATCATACATACGTAGTTCTTTGAGAACTGAATGTTGGTTAAGTTGTTTTTTTTTTGTTGCAAGATATATTTTGACAGAACAAAAGTCGTTTAAGGCATTGGACCATTAAACGATCTTTTGATTTTTGGAAAGGAGAGAAATGTTACGGCGTTGGACCATTAACGATCTCTTGGGGTGGTTGACAAAAGCGGGGCTTTTGCTCCTACGTATCCTCAATTGCGATGAGGAAATCAGACCTACGTAGCTCTTGCAAAAGCGGTAAAGTTACATGTTGATTTTATGCTTTTGAAAGGTTCATGTTAACTGATAAAAGTGAAGAGGACCGTTTAAGACGTTGGACCTTAAAATGGTTTTTAGTGAATTTCGCGGACAAAGCTTGATTTGTGAGTTGATTTTAGCTTTAGTTTCACTTTGGTTATTAGTCAATTCATTCAAGGAAACATCCAAAGAAAAACGTCCGATTGATTTTTTTTATTATTTTATTCAAACATATTTTGATTATTTTATTATTATTTTGCCTTTTTGGATTTAACCAAGGTTACAGCGTGAACGATCGGTTAGATTTTGCTTTAATATTGATTAAACGACGTTGCAACACAAATGATCGGTTGAAATTCATTTTATCATTTATTAGGTGAGAAACAACTTAAATAAACGGTTAAAAGCTCGTTAAAAGGGGGTATGGAAAATAAACATAATGAAAACAAAAGTACACGAAACAAGTAGGGACCACTAAGGGTGCATAGAATGAATTGAAAGATTAGATTTCAGGAACTTACCGATTGAAGACCGAAGAACGACGAAGAACGATGAAGAATGGTGAAGAATCTCCACGAAATCTCTTACGGAAACGTCTCACAAGCGTTACGGAAGCACCTCGGCTTGGATTTTTTTCACAGAAACAATTTTTCTCACTAATTTCGAGAGATTTCTCAATACCAGAAGGGCTAAACCCATTTGCTCTACCCTCCTTCCCCTATTTATAGGAGAAAAGAGGGAGGTGGTTGCCACCCAGCTTGCCCAGGCAAGCTGGGTTGCTTCCACCAGAAGGCACCGCCTTCTTTTGGAACACTCAGGAAGGCCCAAGTGGGCTTGGTTGCTATTTGCACCCCCTTTTCACTAAGTACACCCCTGGGTGTTTTTTTATTGATTTCTTTCTGAAATGTTGCGGAACTCTACAGATTACGCAACGATGTATGTATGTGGAATGTGATTGCTTGTGATGTTGATGATCCTGTCAAAATGAGATGATATTAATGTTGATAATAATATTGAGATGAGATGCTGTTGATGTTGATAATGATATTGAGATGAGATGATGTTGATGTTGATAATGATATTGAGATGAGATGATGTTGATGTTGATAATGAGACCGAGATGAGATGATGTTGATGTTGATAATGACATCGAGATGAGATGATGTTGATGATAATAATGAGATGAGATGATGTTGATGTTGATGTTGATAATGATATTGAGATGAGATGATGTTGATGTTGATAATGACATCGAGATGAGATGATGTTGATGTTGATGATGTCATTATGATGATGTATGTTATGTACATGCATCATTTTGAGCATAACTGATTTGAATTATTGAAAAGTTGATGGCTAGTTTGTTAAGTGTACGTTGAACCGATGGGTTATTCATAATGATTGTGGTTATTGTTATTTTTTTTTGTTAATCATTGTCATTTGGTGTTTGTTGATCTTTTATAATAAACTCACTCTTCAATTTTCGTACCGTGTGATTGGTGCCTGTGATGATCTCAAACTTTCTTTTGTGGGAGCATATGAGCAGTAGTAGGTGACTTGGAGGGAAGTCTTTTGTTGGATCCGCCAAGCCGACATGATAACTTTGGAATTTATGTTCGGGGAGACATGTGTTTTGTTATCAACCCTTTCTTACTTGGTTCCTTGACTCTTTTTGCTTGAGAATGTAAGTCCCAAGTTTAGATATATGTAACAACTAAATTATGTTCTGACATTTGAATGATGTATAGTGGTTTAATATATGTATGTATGTATGTATGCATATACATGTGTGTGTGTGTGTATTAATTCACGTGTTTGTACATTGTTTGATGAATGTATATCGTGTCATAATCAAATGAATGGAGCTTTCACTTGAAATTTACCATTTTGGTCATGATCTCTTATAAAATGATGTTGAATTTCTATATGCTTTGCTCTAGAATGCAATGTTGGATTTTCTGAAAGACTTATAGCAGCTTTATTATCATAATAGATAGGAATTTTACTCTTATAGATGCTATAGTCTTCAAGCTGGTTATTTATCCATAGAAGTTTAACATAATAACTTGTTGCTGACATGTATTCTACTTCAATAGTAGATAATGCAATTGATCCCTACTTCTTGCATATCCATGTGACTAGGTTGCCTCCCATCAAGTGACAACTTCCACTTGTACTTTTCCTTTCAACTTTAACACCAGCATAGTCTGCATCACAATAGCTTGTAAGGATGAAACTTTCTCTTCTTTTGAATAGAAGATCAAGGATAGAAGTTCCAATTAAATATTTGAATATACGTTTAATTGCAGTTAAATGAACTTCCTTTGGTTCCTTTTGGAATTTTGAACATAAACAAACACTGAACACTATATCAAGCCCGAACTCAGTAAGATAAAGCAGTTAGCCAATCATTGCTTTGAACTAGGTCCCATCCACCTTCGTTGATCCCTTAGCCTGTCTAAGATTTATAGTGGGATGCATAGGAGTCTTCAACTCTTTTGCCTCACTCATGTTAAACTTTTCTAATAGTTCTTTTACATACTTGGTCTGATGAATATAAATGCCTTATGGTGTTTGCTTTATTTGCAATCCCAAAAAGAACTTCAGTTCACCCATTATGATAATTTCGAACTCAGTCTACATTAACTTAGAGAATTCTTTACAGAGCATTTTATTAGTAGCACCAAAGTTAATGTCATCTACATATACATGTACTAGTATAAATTAAGACTCATAATTTTTATGAAAGAGAGTTGTGTCAACCTTTCCTCGTTCAAAACCATTTTCTAAAACAAATCAACTTAGTTTTCATACCAAGCTCTAGGAGCTTGTTTAAGTCCATATAATGCTTTGTTGAGTTTCAAAACATGTTGAGGAAGGGTTTCACTTTCAAATCTAGGATGTTGTTCAACATAAACTTCCTCTTGGACTAAGCATTTAGAAATGCGCTTTTTGCATCCATTTGATACAACTTCATATTATTATAAGCTACAAATGAAAGTAAGATGCATATTACTTCTAAACATGCAACAGGTGCAAAGGTTTCTACGTAGTCTATACCTTCCTGTTGTGAGTAACCTCTAGCAACTAATCTTTCCTTGTTTCTCACAACCTTACCATCTTCGTCCAATTTGTTGCGAAACACCCATTTTGCTCCAACTTCCTTCTTTCCTTTTATTAATTCAATGAGCTTCCAGACATCATTCTTTTGAAACTGGTCAAGCTCTTCTTGCATCACTTTCACCCAATTGTCGTCTTGCATTTCCTCGTCGATGTGTTTAGTCTCCATCCCTGAGATTAGTGCAGTGTATCCTTGTGTTTTTAATGACAATCTGGTTTGAACATGATCTACTGGATCACCTATGATTTGTCTCTCTGGATGCTTCTTTCTCATAATGCGTCCAATGGGTTCTCTGACTTCAGCTTGAGTTTCTTATTGAAAGGACATAAGTATCTCTAATTCTTGTTTGGACGAGTTGGTAACTACTGTCTTATCATCTAGTTGTAAATCTGCAAAAGATTCATCTAGCTTTGATAATTCTTTATCAGGCATATTTTCGTCAAATCTTATATGGATAGCTTCTTCAACAAATAAGGTTATGGAATTGTACACTCTGAATGCCTTTGAAGTTTCAAATATCCAAGAAATATCCCACAATCACTTTTTGAGTCAAATTTTCGCAGACGATCTTTTGTATTAATAACTAAACACTTGCACCCAAAAGGATGAAAATATGATATGTTCGGTTTTCACCTCTTCCACAATTCATAGGGAGTCTTTTTCAAGATGGGTCTTATATAAATTTTATTCTGAAGATAGCAGGCAATATTCACTGCTTCAGCCCACAAATGCTTAGGGCTTGAGTTATCATTTAGCATGGTTCTAGCCATCTCTTGTTGAGATTTGTTCTTTCTTTCAACTACTCCATTTTGTTGAGAAGTTCTTGGTGTTGAGAAATTTTGAAGAATTCCATTTTCCTCACAGAATAATTGGAACCTTTCACTTTCAAACTCACCCCCATGGTCACTTCTCATCGAAGTAATGCATACTCTTTTTTCATTTTGAATTCATTTGCAAAATTTAAAGAACACATTAAAAGACTCATCCTTGTACTTTAGGAACATAACCCATGTCCATCTAGAGTAGTCATCCACTACGACAAGTCCATACCTCTTACCACTAGTGGACACAGTTCTCGTAGGACCAAACAAATCAAGGTGTAATAGTTGGAGAGGTCTAGAGGTGGATGCTATGTTTTGCTGGTAAAATAATTTTAATTTGTTTTTCCTTTTGACATACCTCACAAATTAAATCATCTTTATATGACATACTTGGTAAAACTCTTACAAGGTTATTTTTTTGCAGTTTGGAGATTAACCTTCAACTTGCATGGTCAAGTTTTCCATGCCATAGCCAGTGATTTTCTTTGATAGACAATAAGCATAACACTTTTTGATTTGAAAGTTCCCCTAGTTTTATCTTGTACATGTTGCTTTTTTCTCTTTTGTAAAGAATAGGGGAGACCCATTCTTATAGTGGATGAGACACTCATCCTTGTTGAAGGATACATTATATCCATTGTCACATAATTGACTTATGCTCAGTAGATTATGAGTAAGACCTTCAGCAAACAAAACTATAAATAAAGGGATAAGGATGTACACCAATCTTACCGAAGCTAGTTATTCTGCCTTTTTTATTCCCTCCAAAAGTGATTATTCCACCATGATAGGAAGTCAGGCATTGGAACATAGACTTTTCTCCCGTCATGTGTTGCGAGTAGCCATTGTTTAGGTAACTTTACAGGCGTTTGCTTCCGGCTATCAAGGATATCTATAATAGGAAAAATTCTTTTCTTAGGTACCAAATCTTTTTGGGTCCTTTTGTGTTAGTCATAAAGGGGTTGGGTGAACCCTACTTAGGACGATCTCTACATCTGGATGTCATGTGTCCAATTTTTCCACAGAAGTAGCATACAATTGTATCTTTATCATGAACATGTATCTTCCCCTTATACGCATTTCCATATTTGTCAGTAGAACTTCTATAGTATCCTAAAAACTTGTTAAGATTGTCTATTCCATTGACAAACTTGGATAATGTAGACTTTAAGTTTCTTATTTCCTCATGAAGTTTTATAACATCTTGAGGTTGACCTTTAAGTTCTTGATTCTTTAGAAGCTCATTTTTTTAGAAAGCTTGCAGATTTCTTATGTTCTTCTCATTCCACCCAAAAATTGTGTTTACTTACTTTGAGTTCATCATAATCTTTGTGTGCTTGTGCGCTCTCTCTCCAAAGATCATACCTTTCTTCTTTTTTGATGAATATGTAGTTTATTGAGTTCCTTCAGATCCTTTTGAAGATCTTTTAGTTTTTTTCTTCAACTGCTAAAAGTTCTTAAGAAGAGTAGCCTTTTTTCTAGCATTTGTCTCTATCTCAATGCATAACTTGGACTCTTTTTCTTTAAGAGTTTCACAAGTTTTACTGCTTGAGCGGACTCGTTTAGTGAACCATCTACTTGATCCTGAAAGGTTTTCTCAAGCTTTAAATGATCTTTGGATAGATTTTTGAAGTCTCTTCGTAGGTTTTTATAAGCTTTTGAAAGAATCAATGAGTTAAGTAATAGTTCATGATAGGCTTTTCTAAGAGACTTAGGGTCATCAAAATTTACCACATATGCATATAAGCCCCTTCTTTTCTTTAGTCCTAAAGAATTTCTTATCTTGGCTTTTCTCCAAATCTGGACATTCCGACTTGAAGTGTCTAGGCTTTGTGCATTCATAGTAGACTATGGAGCTTTTGTCTTTTTCCTTCTTGTCCTGGGGCATTCTTCTTGAAGAGCTTCTCCACTTAGACCCACTTTTGTTTCTCCACATCTTATAGATTTTGTGATAGATGAAGGCGAGATCGTCCTCATCCAAGTCTTCTTTAGATTCATCATCAAATGAATCATTGACTTTAAGCACTTTGGAGGAGCTTCTTCATACTTGTTCTCTAGATGATGGTTCTTTCTTGTTCTTCTTACTGCTAAGAGCTAGAGATTTTTCTCTTGCAAGACCTTTGTCTTGCTGGAGCTCTTGTTCATGAACTTTGAGGGTACCAATAAGTTCCTCAAGGGAAATACACTCAAGATTCTTTAACACTCTCAGTGTTGTTACCTACGGTCTCTATTTCCTAGATAGACTTCTTAGAATTTTGTAAATGTGATCATAATTACCATAAGTTCTACCTAAGGATCTTAATTTGTTTAGAATGGTTTGAAAGCATCCGGACATGCATTATATGTCTTCATTTTCTTCCATGGAAAATAATTCATACTTATGAGTAAGGAGACTAAGTTTGTTCCTCTTTACCTGTGAGGTGCCCTTATATGTTACAGCAAAGTTATCCCATATTTGTTTAGCACTCTTCAAGTTGTGTACCTTTGTGTACTCCTCTTCTAAAAGAGTACACAACATTGCGTTCCTGTCCTTGGAGTTTAGCAAAAATCTGAACTTTAACCCTCTGAATAGAGGTGGTTTGAATAGATTCAAAATGGGCTATCATACGCTCTTACCAATAGTTGTACTTTAACCCTCTAAATAGAGGTGGTTCGTTGGTGGAAAATCCTTCTTCTATATCTTTCATATATATAAGATCTTTTCCTTAGTATCAAAGACAAATGTTGTTCGTCCACTGGGAATAAATAGACAAAAGGAGAACAAAGTAGTCCTCCAATGACAACTAAAAGTTTCTTAAAGCAGTTTTCAAATAAGCACTTGGTGTAAATGATGTTAGAGAAGGATAATAAGAACACTTGGTAAGGTAATATGGAGAGAAGTAGAAACACTTGGTTTATACTGGTTTGCTTAACTTGAGCTATGTCCAGTTCTCCTTTACTCACTAGTAAAGGGTTCCACTAATCAATAACTGATTACAAACAAATATTTTAACCTGTCACTCTTGGCTTTACAAGTATCATTAACACCAATTCTGGTATCTTCTTAGACTCCCCTTGAATCTAAGAACCCAAGTATTTTTTAACACTAAGCCACTCCTGGCTTTCACAAAAAAATGTTTGATTGAATACAAGTATTCTTAACACTTAAGAAATGAATATACAAGTAAGCACAAATACAAACTACTTTGCTTTGCAAAGGATAATAACAATGTAAGATGTTCATTTTCCCATACGGTTCCTTTTTCTCCAATATTCAACAAATATATTCAAGGGAAATGAAACACCGGAAAGCGCACTGAGTTGTCAAGTATTTAAAATTAAAACAGAGTGATCCAAGTATCGAATTTAGGGAACTTGCTTATTAGACAGAGTTTTATTCAGAAGTAAGGCATTGTTGGAACAACATTGATAATTGATGGTTAAAACAGAAATAAACTACTTCTATGGTAAAAAAAAATGCAAGTAAGTAAAAGTTGACAACAATAGGTAAAAAGCGTTGGGTCTTTCTAACAAACAAGTTGATGCATATGAGGATATTTCTCTAATTAATCATGTTCTTGTGTTCTATGTTGTAGCCTAAAGTACTAAATCTCGATCCCTTGTAAGTTTATACTAATTTAACCTAAGCTTCGTCCGCAGATCCCTCTTGTATGACTAGGCTTAACTTAAATAGCATTATCATCACAACATATTTAGAAAACCAAAACCCCGTAATCCATCCCTGGTAATGTAGTTATTTAGTCCTGCTTCTATCAAGTTCTAAGGCAACGGTACATTTCCCAATGCTAAAGTCACCTAACAATACACACAAATGGGTGATCAGACCAAGAGCATGCAGTAATTAAGCATTGAAAGAAGCATTGAACACATAAAACATAATTAATTAGATATTAAAGTAATTACATCAGTTGTTCCTTAGAAATCCCCAACAAGGGTGTTTAGCTAGCCATTACAGAAAAACCCTAACACAAATGAGTTTGAGAGTACCAAATAATTGTTCCTTACACAAGAAGGGGGATCCCTCCTCCTCTTCTCAACACCTCACAATCACTCTACAGCTCACTAATCTCTCTCTAATTGAAGAATCCTAGGCTTCTCTGCAAAGCTTCTCCTCTTGCTGCCTCCAGAGCTTCTATATCGAAATTAGCACTGTGGTGTCCTTGCTTTGGAATCTTGTATTGCTTGCTAAAATTCTATGTGTGTATATTACCTAATTTTGCACAAGACAGGCTTTAAATAGGCTTTAAATCCGCGACGTTGCACTTAGTGCCACCCCTGTGCTTAGCGCGAGTTAGTGGATTTGAGCTTAGCGCCAGTCATGCGCTGAGTCTGGCTAAAGACAACCATCGTGCTTAGCAAGCGGCCTTGATATTTATGCTCTGCCAGATTCTTCTGTCACACTAAGTGCGCTGAAGCTGTGCTTAGCGGTGGATGCGCGCTGAGGCCAAATGGTGAGCTGAGCGTAAATCCCACTTTTAGCACTTCAAGACTTAGCCTCTTTTAACCTGAAATTGAACAGATTTCATCATTAAATCAAATGGAAAATATTCTAGAGACAACTATAACAATAAAACAAGATTTATTTACAAATCCCTACAAAATAACTATAAATTGGAGAAACTATACAAGTTTTGGAAAAATTTTTCTATACAAAAGTTAGTCGTATAAGATGACTAACATACTCCCCCAAATTTAAAGTTTTGCTTGTCCTCAAGCAAAGAAAGAACAGTTCACTTGTCCTCAAGTGACAAAATACAGTGGTCAATCCAAATGGTGTTCTCCTCACAGAGAAATTCAATCATATGAAATGAATATCATGGAATGCTTCAACCAATTTCTTTTCACAAACATGCAGCTTTTCAAAGATAGGAACATATGCATTAGAGTCACAACTAAAATAAGCTAGTGAGAATGACAGATATCAAGGAAAAAATCATCAACCAAAGCCTCACAGTCATTGTTTCACTCAAGCTTAAGTGTTTAGGCTCATTCCATCATGAACAACTAACACAAGTCCTAACTTTTGCATTTCATCTCATACCATACAGAAATAAACACACAAAATGAATCCAAAGGACTTTCTAGGCTTGTAATGAGGTTAGGCTGCCAACAAATCATGGTTTTTCTAGGATTCAAAAGCTTAGATTCTACGAGAGCATTCATCCATAGATAAACCTTTACTTTTTTTTTATTCATTCCTACCCCATACTTGCCTTTTATTAAGCACTTAGCTTTCATTGATTTGATTTGCAGCACACACACTTTTATACATTTTTATTTATACTTACAGTTTTTTTTACATACAGAAAACAATGTGTATATGTTGCTCTGTTTTGACCATTTTATTTCTTTACCCAGTGTCTCCCCCAAATTTGGGACAAATTTGCCTTGAACCAAGCTTTTCTGTGGATTATGCTCTCCTATAACCTAAGACAAGGAAGCAGGAGAAAACACTATATAGGCTCAAGGTTCAATCAATCAATAATTCATTCAGCTCAAACTGGGTGCAAGGGATAAATCATTCAAGCACAAGGTCAGCTTTTTGGCTAAGTAGCTATCACAATCAAAACATGGCCTTCATTATCCTCAATTCATGCATTCAATCCATACTTCAAAGATTCGTGCAAAAATTAGTACTAAATTAAAGTCATTTCTCTCAAAATTTAAGGATCACACTCTCACTGGGATACGGTCAATGCATTCCTTCACAATCAATTTGACAAACTGACTAACATTTTCAGTCATACTTCTAATCACATGTTCTTTTTCTTCTAATGACTGCAAGCTTGATCAAAACAAACATCTAATCATTCCAGTCCACTCAATTCATACATTTTCTCATTCAAGTCATTCACAAACACTTCATTCATAAGAAATCACACCACTGAATATCATAATCAATAAGTTCACTGTTCAAACATGCTTTTGTACAAGCTATCAACACTCAAACAACAAAAATTTAAAAGACTAAAATTTAAAGACTAATAAAGCATAAACAAATAATTGACATGAACTAAATAATTGATAAAAGAAACTATTCATAATTTGCAAAATTTTAAAAACTATGTAGAATTTAAAACTCATGATCATCCTACTGTTGATCTTCTGCATGCTCGTTCAGATCCAGCATTGGAGCAGCTGGTGGATCCTGTGAACTAGGCTGCTCTTACTCCAATGCTGGTGCAAATGGCAGGGTATCCTCAGAAATAGGTGCAGGAAGCTCCTGAGCTGCTGCTTCCTCCTGAGCGACTGGATTAATCTCATAAACAAATGGCTCAGGAAGAACAAGCTCATCCTCTGCTTCTGGCACAGGCTTCTCTGCTGGCAAGGCTCTTGGGCTGCAAAGGCCTCACCCCCTCCAGAAGGAGAAGGCTCGACTCCTGGGCAAGCCACTTGAGCAAGGAACTCCTCTATACTCATGGTTGGTTTCTGGCTAGAGCTCTACAACCTCTGTATGATGATGATCTAGCCTTTGTGCAGGCTCTGCAGCATAGCAAATAATGTCTTAGAGGTGAATGAGGAGGGTCCTGTAGAATGAGCTGAATTGAAGCTGGTAAGGGAGTGGGAGCTGAAGTTAGTAACCATGGAAGATGTGGAGTCGAAGTGGATGGTGCTGAAGGATCTGGTAAAGAAGATGAAGAAGGAGCAGAAGCACCTGGTGCTGCTGAAGTAGGGGGAGCCTCGAATCTTTTACCCCTGGCCTTCCTTGGCTCTTTGAATGTCACTGTTGGATCATCTAGATTCCAACAGTTCTTCTTTATATATGCCATGTTAATGGCAGGGCTAAGACTCTCCAAAGATTTGGAATCTAATGTGACTCCTTTAGCTTTACACAAAGCTATGATTAAGGTTGTAAATCCAAGCCTAGAGGAGTCATGCTGGGCAATGATAGAAATCTGGTGGGAGATGAGGTAGCCCAAATTCATGTCCATCTTCATGATAATGCCATAAATCAACTTGGCCCGATCCAGTGTGATGTCAGAAGTGTGGGAGGTAGGGACCAAGTTGGAGTAAGAAAGAACACTCCTAGTCTGAGCGAGTGTGGTCATTTTCTTCCTAAGGATCTTTAGTGGCAAGTCGTCAACATTAAGCTCAAATTCCCTCCCTGGGATGCAGAGCTTAGCAGCCAACTCTTGAGGATCAGGCCTCAAGAGTGCAAATCTAGAGTAGGCAGGCAGCTTTTCCCCCTCTTCAATTATCACAGGGGTCTTCAAGAAAGTGTTCAGAGTGTCTGCATCAAACTTCACCAAATGGCCTCTCACCCTCACCTGCTTAGGTGATTTATCGTCGGGATCATAGAGGTTATCATAAAACTCTTTCAGAATGGCAACATCAATGTTGCCTTCATCAAAACTGGTCAATTCCTCATCCCATTTTCTTCTCTCTAGTTCTTCCTTAAACTCATCAAACTCAGTGTGGTAGATTACCACATTCCACTCAGGGAGTATCTTCCTGGGTACCACAATATCAGTGTACCTTTCCTAGGCCACAAGAGAAGTGAACCTCGATCGGCCATATCAGACCTGGGAAGGTGTGGCAGGTGCCTTTCTCTTCTTTGATGCTATCTGAAAGAATAAAATCAAACC
This sequence comes from Glycine soja, assembly GCF_004193775.1. Lineage (NCBI taxonomy): Eukaryota > Viridiplantae > Streptophyta > Magnoliopsida > Fabales > Fabaceae > Glycine > Glycine soja. The sequence continues at coordinate 23,914,495 of NC_041019.1, forward strand.
ACAAGGTTAAATAAGATTATTTCTATCAAAAACAGAAAATTAAAGCTGAAAACTGAACTGGGCACTTAGTGCAGCAGGCTGGGCTTAGCGCCCCTTATAAAATATTACTCATGAGCTAAGCACAGTAGACTCGAGCTTAGCCTAAAGACACAAAATATTTTTCTGTAGATAGGCTTAGCGTAGCATGTTGGGCTTAGCCTAAGTCTAAAATTTTCAAAACAAAAAAGGGTCTAAGCTTAGTGCAGCATGGCGCGCTTAGCTCACGCTCACCAGAATGACCCTTAGGCTTAGCACATAGGGCGCGCTTAGCCTGACCATAAAAACTCAAAAATAGTGAGATAGTTGAGCTTAGCGCAGTAGGGCACGCTTAGCTCAACCTCCTTGACACACAACAAGGGCTTAGTGCAGCAGCTACGCTTAGCCTTATTCAAAGGACTGAAAAACAGAAGCATATTGGTGCTTAGCCTGAGAAGAAGGAAAAACCTATTCTAATATTTACAAAGAAGAGAGGACCCAACCTTGGTCCATGGGCTCAGAAATTTACCCTGGGGTTCATGAGAACCCCAAGGCCTTCTTTAGCAGCTCTAGCCCAATCCTCTTGGAGTCTTCTATCCAATACCCTTGAGGGGTAGGATTGCATGAACCATGATATTGATTCAACCTTTGTCCGTTCACTACCCATGTCCTGTCAGGATCTTTAGATTGAGGATCACAAAGCTCCACTGCTCTATATGGTCGGACTTTCTTGATGGTAAATGGTCCAGACCATTTCGATGTAAGCTTTCCAGGGAACAATTTAAGTCTTGAGTTGAAAAGCAACTCTTGTCGTCCTGGCTGAAAGTCCTTCTTGAGCAGCTTCTTGTCATGATACTTTTTGACCCTTTCTTTGTATAGCCTTGAAGATTCATAAGTAGTTAATCTCATATCTTCCAACTCCAAAAGTTGCAGCCTCCTTTGTTCTCTGGATGCGGCTTCATCAAAGTTCAAAAACTTCAAGGCCTAGTATGCTTTATATTCCATCTCCACTGGTAAGTGACAAGCCTTGACGTACACCATCTGAAATGGAGATAATCCTATCGGAGTCTTGAATGTTGTTCTGTATGCCCATAAAGCATCATCTAATTTGATAGACTAGTCTTTTCTAGTAGAAGCTATAGTCTTCTCCAAAATCTTTTTCAATTCCCTGTTTGATACTTTTGCTTGCCCATTGGTCTGGGGGTGATAAGGTGATGCTACTTTGTGTCACATTATATTGCTTCAACACCTTCTATAGATGATTATTGCAGAAGTGTGTGCCTCCATCGTTAATCAGAATTCTAGGCACCCCAAATCTTGAGAAAATGTTTTTCTTTAGAAACTTTACCACAGTCTTAGCATCATTATGCGGGGTAGCCACTGCTTCAACCAATTTAGAGACATAGTCAATCGCCACTAGTATATATTCATTGCCAAAAGACGAAGGGAAGGGACCTACAAAATCAATCCCCTAGCAATCGAATACCTCAACCTCCATAATATTCTATAGAGGCATTTCATTTCTTCTTGATATACCCCCCATCCTCTTACATTGATCACAGTGTTGCACATGCTGATGAGCATCTTTGAAAAGCATGGGCCAAAAGAATCCAGATTGCAAAACCTTGGTCGTCGTCTTATCTCCACCATAATGGCTGCCACATGGAGAATTGTGGCAATTTCATAATATGTTCTTGGCCTCTTCTTGTGTCACACATCTTCATAGGAGATTGTCAGCTCCTATCTTGAACAAATGAGGATCAACCCAGATATAGAATCGAGCATCATGTAGGAATTTCTTCCTCTGCTACCAAGTTAAGTCCTTTGGGATGATTCTTGTAGCTTTGAAGTTGGCCATATCGGCAAACCAAGGTCTCTCACTCACTAAGAATAATGATTCATCAGGGAATTCATCTCTCACTTCTGCTTCTTTCAATGTGACTTCCTCATTCACCAATCTAGACAAATGGTCAGCTACAACATTTTCCGATCCCTTTTTATCCTGAATCACCAAATCAAATTCTTGCAACAACAAGATCCATCTTATCAATCTAGGTTTGGAATCAGCCTTGTTGAGCAAATATTTAATAGCTGCGTGATCGATGTAGATGATAACTCTTGAACCTACCAAATAAGATCTAAACTTTTCAAGTGCATAGACAATTGCCAGCATTTCTTTTTCTATGGTAGCATAGTTCACCTGTGCATCATTTAGAACCTTGTTGGCGTAGTATATAGCATGAAAAAGTTTTCCCTTCCGTTGTCGAAGCACTACACCTACGACATAGTCACTTGCATCACACATCAACTCAAATTCTTGTCCCCAATCTGGTGCTATACTTACTGGAGCAGACACTAATCTGGTTTTCAGATCATTAAATGCTTCCATGCACTCTTGATTGAACACAAAAGCAACATCTTTCTTCAACAGATTGCTAAGTGGTTGGGCGACTTTTGAGAAATCTTTTATGAATCATCTGTAGAATCCTGCATGTCATAAGAAACTTCTCACTTCTTTGGCATTCATTGGAGGAGGAAGTTTCTCAATTACATCAATCTTTGCCTTGTCCACCTCTATTCCCCTTACTGAAATTTTATGCCTCAGCACTATTCCTTCTTGAACCATGAAATGGAATTTCTCCCAATTGAGAACTAGATTGGACTCTTCACATCTCTGTAATACTCTTTCAAGATTTAATAGGCACCCTTTAAAGGATGGCCCAAAAATAGAGAAATCATCCATGAAAACTTCGATGCATTTTTCCACCATATCAGAAAAAATTGCCATAATACACCTCTGAAATGTAGCTGGGGCATTGCACAGACCAAAAGGCATGTGCCGATATGCGAATACACCAAAAGGGTAGGTGAAAGCAGTCTTCTCTTGATCTTTAGGATCAACAACAATCTAATTATAGCCAGAGTACTCATCGAGAAAACAATAATAGGATTACCCTACAAGTCTTTCAAGCATTTGGTCCATGAAAGGAAGTGGATAATGGTCCTTCCGAGTGGCATCATTCAGCTTCCGATAGTCAATGCACATTCTCCACCCGGTGACAGTCCTTATGGATATTAACTCATCTTTATCATTTTTAATGACTGTCATACCTCCTTTCTTGGGGACAACCTGCACAAGGCTAACCCATGCACTATCCGAGAAGGGGTAAATAAGGCCTGCTTCCTACAATTTAAGCACCTCCTTATGCATCTCTTCTTTCATGATTGGGTTCAGTCTTCTTTGAGGCTCTCTCACTGGTTTGTAATCAGCTTCCATATTGATTTTGTGCATGCAATAAGATGGACTAATTCCTTGCAAGTTTGATATGTGCCATCCAATTGCAGCTTTGTGTCTCTTCAAAATCTTCACCAGTTGATCTTCTATTTTTTTCAACGAGCTGCTAATAATCACTGGTTTGGAGTCATTGTCTTCGAGAAATACATACTTCAAATGTGCAGGCAAGGTCTTCAATTCTACTTTTGGTTTTTCTATTTGCCCACCATTCTTCAATTCTTGAAATGCATCCTGTCCCTCAGAATTTTCTCCTGCACCATCCAACTCTTTAATACAAGTTTGCACTTCATGTTCCTCCTCTTTAGTAAGACATTCTACATGATTAATCAATGCTTTTTCCAAAGGAGAGTTCAGTACCATGGCTATAGTAGCTAATTCTATTTATTGTTCTACCTTGTCTAGATCAAAGCAAGCTTTCTTATCATTTGGATGCTTATTTGCTTCAAATAAGTCGAATGAGACTTTCTAATCCTCCACACCCAATTGTAACTTGCCTTTCCCTATATCTACTATATAGTTGGTCGTGGACATGAAAGGACGTCCCAAGATTATGGGAATGTCAGGATCCTCCTCTATATCCATAACCACGAAATCTGCAGGGAATACAAGTTGCTTGACCTGAATCAACATATCCTCAATCACTCCATATGGTCTTGTGATGGAGTGATCAACCAACTGAAGGGTCATGCGTGTGGGCATTATCTCTATCTCTCCAAGTCGTCGACACATTGAGAGAGGCATTAAATTGATACTAGCTCCCAAGTCTATGAGAGCTTTACCCACAACAACCTCGCTAATGGAACACAATATAGTGACACTTCCGGGATCCTTATGATTTGGGGGAAGGATGTGTTGAATGACAGCACTACAATTTCCTTCCACAACTATTGTGTCACTGTGGATATACTAGTTCTTCTTTGTCAGCATGTCTTTTAAAAATTTGGCATAGAGTGGCATCTGTTGGAGAGCTTCTCCAAAAGGCAAAGTAATTTCCAGTTTCTTGAAGATGTCAAGAAATCTGGCTAAGTGTTGCTCTTTATCCTTCTTGGAAGGTACCAATAGATATGGTACTTCCTTGCCTTCAGCTGAAGTAATCTCTCTCTTTTTTTCTCTTGAAACCTCACTCTTGCTCTTTTTTTTCTCCTCATCAACCATCTTTTTTTATTTTTCATTTTTTTGATTATTTTCTTTTTCTATTTCTTCTTTTTCTTTTTGTTTTTCTTTTTCATGCTCTTCCTTCATCTTTATTCCTTCTTGACTATCTTTTATTGGTGTCTCTCTCTCCTGTTGGTCATCTTCCTCTTCCACAACTTCCTCAAGTTCAATAAGATCGGAAACTAGTTCCAGTGCAGGCTCAGCTATCGACTGTTGTTTATATCCCTCCACCTGTTAGACCTTGTGGCCTCAATAATCTTAAGAGGGATAGGCTTAGAATGCAGAAGAAGCAACAATAATCAATTTAATAATGTTCTATAAACATGCAAGGCAAAATTGATTGCAATAACATAAATGAGATAAGGGAAGAGAGAATGCAAACACAGTTTTATACTGGTTCGGCCACAACCCGTGCCTACGTCCAGTACTCAAGCAACCCACTTGAGATTTCCACTATCTTTGTAAAATCCATTACAAAGTCTGAACCACACAGGGACAACCCATCCCTTGTGTTCAGGAATACTTTACAACAAGAGACTCACAGTCTCTTAACCAATCTCATTGAATAAGAAGAATGGAAGAAGAATTCTCTCTTCAAGAGAAGAATATTACAATAAAGATCATGTAGGAATCCTTATAGATTTTGCAAGTGTTTGGCCAAGGATTTCTTTTGAGAGAGCATTTGACAATGAAGTTCTTTTGGAATCTCTCTCATTGTCTTTTGAGAGGATAAGACATTTTTGCCAAGCAAAACTCTCTATCTAAAATTCGTGCCCAAGTCACCTATTTATAGGCCTTTGATGACCATTCACAAATCTAATGAAAAGATGTGACTGTTGGCAGATTTTCTGAAAACTTTCCACTGGTAATCGATTATAATGTTTGTGTAATCGATTACACAGTTATAATTTGAAGGGTTATGACTTTTGAATTTGAATTTCCAAAGTTTCGTTGCTGGTAATCGATTACAGACATACGGTAATCGATTACATGTTGAAAATTCAAATTCAGAACCTTTTTCAACAGCTATTTCTCAACCCTGTCTTCTGGTAATCGATTACACTTCCTGGTAATCGATTACCAGAGCCTTGCATGTCTTGAAAGCACTTTGTTTTAAGGCAAGGCTTGGTCTTTAGTGAATCTTGAAACAAGGCTTTGTTTGTTGAAGCAATCTTGAATTATTCTTGAAGCAAATGCTTATCATTTTGAAGCAGCCTTGTTAGATTCTTCTTTGACATCATCAAAATCATGTATACATACATTCACATTCTCCCCCTTTTTGATGATGACAAACATGTGATTTCTTCTCGACACCATCAAAGCTTGAATGATTTACATCTCCTTATTTCTCAAGCAAATTCTTCTTGATATCATCAAAATCTTCATGATTTACATTCTCCCCCTTTTTGATGATGACAACCACCTGTAGGTTAGGAGCAACAACAAAGAAAATATCTATTTGCATATAGTTTACTCCCCCTTGATTTTACAATGATTGCTTATATGAGACAATTGAAGATTTCATATTTTTCATATATAAAAAGTTGTCTCATAAAACAATAGATAATTTTTCTTACTATTTTATCTTTTATCTTTCTCTCCCCCTTTGTCAACATCAAAAACAAATCGTGAATAGAAAGGAGAAAGATGTTACCACTTGTTGCAATGTATGAGAATCAAGTGATACCAAAAGGCATTAAAACAATCATTCAATATTAATCAAGCAAAAACAAGTACAATAACACATCAATCAAACACAATCAATCATCAAATATTTCAAATCAAATTAATTAAATTAACAATCAACTAACTATACACAATAATTTCTATTATTAAAAAAAATTCAAAATTCAAAATTCAAAATTCAAATTTCAAATTTGAATTTTTTTTTTAAATTTAAATTTTAAATTTTAAATTCCAACTTCCAATTTCAACTTTTAGTAACTTCCCCCTTCCAACTTCCAACCTCCATTTTCAACTTTCAACTTCTAATAACTTTCATTTCCAACTTCCAACTTCCAGTAACTTCCACTTCCAACTTCCAACTTCCATTTTTAACTTTCAACTTCCAATAACTACTTCCAACTTCCAACTTCCAAATTTTAATTTCAAATTTCAAATTTTAATTTTCAATTTTCAAATTTAACTTTTCAAATTTCAATTTCAAAATGTCCTTTTCTAAATTAAATAGTTTTCTTAAAACATGAAACTAATTTGAAAAGTTTAATAGATTCTTTAAAAACAATCAAAAACTCAATCAGGAACAAACATCAAAGACAATCAAACACACAATAAAAAAATACAATCAATCAATCATCAAACACAGTCAATCAAATTCAATCACAATCATCAAGGACAGTCTAAACTCAAGTAGAAAACAAGCATCAAAAGTAATCAATCAAAGACAAGTGACCTGGCGGTATCATTTGATGTCACTTGTTGGGATTGTTGATCAAGTGGCCTTTGTTCGTTGTCTCCATAGATCACATATTTACTTTTCTTGAGATTCACTTTTTCTTGGGGAGAAATATGGCCTTTGTTTGTTGTCTTCATAAATCACATATCCACTTTATTTTGGGGAGAAATATGAATAAACTTTGATGCATGTCATGTGTTTGGAGAAATTGCTATCAATGTATTGACTTTGCTCTTCTCCATTTTCATAGTCTTTCATCATGATACCCAGACTTATGATATTCTTCTTTGAATCACTTGAATAATTTATGACATTATCTTCCCAAGTGATATATCCTTTCTTTTCTTTCTTCTCTTTGAAATTCATCTTGTCGGATTTTTCCATTCTTCTTTTAAACACAGGACAATTGAATCTCATGTGCCCAAGTTGATCGCACTTAGCATTTTGGGGCTAAAGAGGAATCTTCTTCTTTCTTCTTTCATCATCATCTTCTTTCTTCTCTAGTTTTTTTTTTATATAGTTGCATTTCTCTCTACCATTGTAGGAATAAAGGAATCAAATTCAATGGCTTCCCATATCTTTAGATATATGGCTTCTATAAAGATCTGCATTCGGGTTTTCCAATAATGATAACCCTCACCATTGAACATAAGAGCCTATTGATAGAATTTCCCTCAGAAAATGGAAATTTGGATGAGGCCATATTTATTCTTGAAGTTTTTAAACTTTATACAAGAATCCTGCTCTGATACCACTTGTTAGACCTTGTGGCCTCAATAATCTTAAGAGGGATAGGCTTAGAATGCAGAAGAAGCAACAATAATCAATTTAATAATGTTCTATAAACATGCAAGGCAAAATTGATTGCAATAACATAAATGAGATAAGGGAAGAGAGAATGCAAACACAGTTTTATACTGGTTCGGCCACAACCCGTGCCTACGTCCAGTACTCAAGCAACCCACTTGAGATTTCCACTATCTTTGTAAAATCCATTACAAAGTCTGAACCACACAGGGACAACCCATCCCTTGTGTTCAGGAATACTTTACAACAAGAGACTCACAGTCTCTTAACCAATCTCATTGAATAAGAAGAATGGAAGAAGAATTCTCTCTTCAAGAGAAGAATATTACAATAAAGATCATGTAGGAATCCTTATAGATTTTGCAAGTGTTTGGCCAAGGATTTCTTTTGAGAGAGCATTTGACAATGAAGTTCTTTTGGAATCTCTCTCATTGTCTTTTGAGAGGATAAGACATTTTTGCCAAGCAAAACTCTCTATCTAAAATTCGTGCCCAAGTCACCTATTTATAGGCCTTTGATGACCATTCACAAATCTAATGAAAAGATGTGACTGTTGGCAGATTTTCTGAAAACTTTCCACTGGTAATCGATTATAATGTTTGTGTAATCGATTACACAGTTATAATTTGAAGGGTTATGACTTTTGAATTTGAATTTCCAAAGTTTCGTTGCTGGTAATCGATTACAGACATACGGTAATCGATTACATGTTGAAAATTCAAATTCAGAACCTTTTTCAACAGCTATTTCTCAACCCTGTCTTCTGGTAATCGATTACACTTCCTGGTAATCGATTACCAGAGCCTTGCATGTCTTGAAAGCACTTTGTTTTAAGGCAAGGCTTGGTCTTTAGTGAATCTTGAAACAAGGCTTTGTTTGTTGAAGCAATCTTGAATTATTCTTGAAGCAAATGCTTATCATTTTGAAGCAGCCTTGTTAGATTCTTCTTTGACATCATCAAAATCATGTATACATACATTCACATTCTCCCCCTTTTTGATGATGACAAACATGTGATTTCTTCTCGACACCATCAAAGCTTGAATGATTTACATCTCCTTATTTCTCAAGCAAATTCTTCTTGATATCATCAAAATCTTCATGATTTACATTCTCCCCCTTTTTGATGATGACAACCACCTGTAGGTTAGGAGCAACAACAAAGAAAATATCTATTTGCATATAGTTTACTCCCCCTTGATTTTACAATGATTGCTTATATGAGACAATTGAAGATTTCATATTTTTCATATATAAAAAGTTGTCTCATAAAACAATAGATAATTTTTCTTACTATTTTATCTTTTATCTTTCTCTCCCCCTTTGTCAACATCAAAAACAAATCGTGAATAGAAAGGAGAAAGATGTTACCACTTGTTGCAATGTATGAGAATCAAGTGATACCAAAAGGCATTAAAACAATCATTCAATATTAATCAAGCAAAAACAAGTACAATAACACATCAATCAAACACAATCAATCATCAAATATTTCAAATCAAATTAATTAAATTAACAATCAACTAACTATACACAATAATTTCTATTATTAAAAAAAATTCAAAATTCAAAATTCAAAATTCAAATTTCAAATTTGAATTTTTTTTTTAAATTTAAATTTTAAATTTTAAATTCCAACTTCCAATTTCAACTTTTAGTAACTTCCCCCTTCCAACTTCCAACCTCCATTTTCAACTTTCAACTTCTAATAACTTTCATTTCCAACTTCCAACTTCCAGTAACTTCCACTTCCAACTTCCAACTTCCATTTTTAACTTTCAACTTCCAATAACTACTTCCAACTTCCAACTTCCAAATTTTAATTTCAAATTTCAAATTTTAATTTTCAATTTTCAAATTTAACTTTTCAAATTTCAATTTCAAAATGTCCTTTTCTAAATTAAATAGTTTTCTTAAAACATGAAACTAATTTGAAAAGTTTAATAGATTCTTTAAAAACAATCAAAAACTCAATCAGGAACAAACATCAAAGACAATCAAACACACAATAAAAAAATACAATCAATCAATCATCAAACACAGTCAATCAAATTCAATCACAATCATCAAGGACAGTCTAAACTCAAGTAGAAAACAAGCATCAAAAGTAATCAATCAAAGACAAGTGACCTGGCGGTATCATTTGATGTCACTTGTTGGGATTGTTGATCAAGTGGCCTTTGTTCGTTGTCTCCATAGATCACATATTTACTTTTCTTGAGATTCACTTTTTCTTGGGGAGAAATATGGCCTTTGTTTGTTGTCTTCATAAATCACATATCCACTTTATTTTGGGGAGAAATATGAATAAACTTTGATGCATGTCATGTGTTTGGAGAAATTGCTATCAATGTATTGACTTTGCTCTTCTCCATTTTCATAGTCTTTCATCATGATACCCAGACTTATGATATTCTTCTTTGAATCACTTGAATAATTTATGACATTATCTTCCCAAGTGATATATCCTTTCTTTTCTTTCTTCTCTTTGAAATTCATCTTGTCGGATTTTTCCATTCTTCTTTTAAACACAGGACAATTGAATCTCATGTGCCCAAGTTGATCGCACTTAGCATTTTGGGGCTAAAGAGGAATCTTCTTCTTTCTTCTTTCATCATCATCTTCTTTCTTCTCTAGTTTTTTTTTTATATAGTTGCATTTCTCTCTACCATTGTAGGAATAAAGGAATCAAATTCAATGGCTTCCCATATCTTTAGATATATGGCTTCTATAAAGATCTGCATTCGGGTTTTCCAATAATGATAACCCTCACCATTGAACATAAGAGCCTATTGATAGAATTTCCCTCAGAAAATGGAAATTTGGATGAGGCCATATTTATTCTTGAAGTTTTTAAACTTTATACAAGAATCCTGCTCTGATACCACTTGTTAGACCTTGTGGCCTCAATAATCTTAAGAGGGATAGGCTTAGAATGCAGAAGAAGCAACAATAATCAATTTAATAATGTTCTATAAACATGCAAGGCAAAATTGATTGCAATAACATAAATGAGATAAGGGAAGAGAGAATGCAAACACAGTTTTATACTGGTTCGGCCACAACCCGTGCCTACGTCCAGTACTCAAGCAACCCACTTGAGATTTCCACTATCTTTGTAAAATCCATTACAAAGTCTGAACCACACAGGGACAACCCATCCCTTGTGTTCAGGAATCCTTTACAACAAGAGACTCACAGTCTCTTAACCAATCTCATTGAATAAGAAGAATGGAAGAAGAATTCTCTCTTCAAGAGAAGAATATTACAATAAAGATCATGTAGGAATCCTTATAGATTTTGCAAGTGTTTGGCCAAGGATTTCTTTTGAGAGAGCATTTGACAATGAAGTTCTTTTGGAATCTCTCTCATTGTCTTTTGAGAGGATAAGACATTTTTGCCAAGCAAAACTCTCTATCTAAAATTCGTGCCCAAGTCACCTATTTATAGGCCTTTGATGACCATTCACAAATCTAATGAAAAGATGTGACTGTTGGCAGATTTTCTGAAAACTTTCCACTGGTAATCGATTATAATGTTTGTGTAATCGATTACACAGTTATAATTTGAAGGGTTATGACTTTTGAATTTGAATTTCCAAAGTTTCGTTGCTGGTAATCGATTACAGACATACGGTAATCGATTACATGTTGAAAATTCAAATTCAGAACCTTTTTCAACAGCTATTTCTCAACCCTGTCTTCTGGTAATCGATTACACTTCCTGGTAATCGATTACCAGAGCCTTGCATGTCTTGAAAGCACTTTGTTTTAAGGCAAGGCTTGGTCTTTAGTGAATCTTGAAACAAGGCTTTGTTTGTTGAAGCAATCTTGAATTATTCTTGAAGCAAATGCTTATCATTTGAAGCAGCCTTGTTAGATTCTTCTTTGACATCATCAAAATCATGTATACATACATTCACACCACCTTCTCTTCAGCTCTAACTTCATCAACTTGAATTTCCATTCTGCTCCTTGTCATTAAAACTTTACATTCTTCCTTCGGATTCTTCTCAGTGTTAGCACTAAAGCTACTTGACAACCTATCCGCATTAAGACAAGCATACAAACAACCAGGTTATTGTACCCTGATCCCTCGTGATAATACGATAAACTAGCCCTGTCCTATCAAGTTCTAAGAATCAGACTAGTTTCCACTATTGAATGATCCTAACAAAGCATGCATCTACATGATCAAGGCAAAAGCACACTAAAATGACGTACTGATACCATATAGAACACATAAAAAATCATTAAATATATATACATGTATTTACATCAAGTACCTACAAGGAAGAACCAATAGAGGATTTAGCTCTCCATATCTAGGAAGCTTCCTTTACAACAAAGAGAATAGAAAAATGAAGGATTGGAGAAATGCAAGTAGTGGGAATGTCTCCTCCACCTCTTGAATCTCACAATCACTCACAGACTCATCTCATGCTCTTAGGATGGCTTCCTCTTCACTCTCAGTTCTCTGCCAGCCTTCGCACAGCAAAAGCTCTCAAAACTCTCTAGAACTTGGACCTTTCTCTCTTTAGAAATCTCTGAAAACATAGAAGCTCAAGGAAAAGCCCAAAATCCCCTTCCATTTCTGATTTCAGGCTTAAATAGGTGGCCTTGTTGGTGCTTGCGCTCTTAGCGCAACTCTGGCTCGCTTAGCGTGCATAAGTGAATTTTTGTTAAATTGAAAGAAAATGATTATTAAATACACAAAATGGGAGTACCAAGTGTTTATTACCTATATTTAACAAAAAGTAATTACAATACTACAAAATAACCATATATGGGAGGAGTTAGATACAATTTGCATAGATTTATTACACAAAAGTTAGTCGTATTCATCGACTAACAATAGGGCTTTGTCTTTTTGTCATGACCTTGTAGCAAGGAAAAAAAATGAAATAAGCTATGCAGATTCTCGAAAATGAATTTTCAAGGAAGAGAAATATTTGAAGGGTTTTCAATTGACAGATTAAGTCAAATGACTCCTATTCTTGATAACTCACTTTTCTCTCAAAAAGACAAACTTTCAGGAATGATAAAACGAGGTCACATGAATGTCTGTACTTTTTATTTGAAACACAGTCAATCAAACATTTTTTTTAACTTTTTACCTTGTCGTTTAAAGTACCCTCACCAAATGAGCAATATCTGATTGAACAAACTTGGAGATCAACTCAAGAGTGCAGGTCACCCAAGCAAACAAACCAACGGCTTACACTCACATTCTAGTGGAAGTTAAGTAAACAAAAATTGTAATTGTGAGAGAATGAGAGACATAAAATATATCCATATTATTAGCATTGTGACTGTTGTTTACAGTAATGGCATAAACTTGAAAATCTTAATGAGTCATTAGAGACATTTAACAACAACCTTCAAATTGCCCCATGCATAGTGTTGCTTGCCAATGTCAGAATTCACAAGTGATTCTCCTCAAATTTCAACCAGCCCGCATCAATTAGACTTTGCACCTTATGCTTCAGGGTCATACAATGCTCAATGGAATGCCCTAGATCTCCTCCATGATAACCACATGTTGCATCCGAGTAGTATCCTCGAAAAAATGGAGGTTGAGGAACCTTGGCTGGGGTTATGGCTACCATTTCATTATCGAGTAGATATGAGAGTAAGTTAGCATACGACACCGGAATTGGGGTGAATTCTATAGGCTTCTTTTCTGGAAAATTCCTTCCTCGGTTGGTGTTCTGGTTTGTGTTAAAGGTGGCGTTTGGTATTAGATGTGCGGCAGGCTGGCTTTGTGGCTGATTTAGGGGTGGCCTTTGTGGATGATTGGGTGTTCTTGGCTGATAGGGTGGTGGGTAATGAAAAGGGCTAATATTGGCTGAGTATTGGTATTGTTGATCTGGTGGGAAATTTGGCCATGTGGGAATGATAGTCACAGCATGGGTTCCTCCCTCCTTCTCATTCTCTCCATTTGCCCCAGGCTTCCCATTCATGAAATCAGCATAATCAAATTTGCCTCTTCTTATACCCACTTCGATTCTTTCGCCGATGAAAACTAAATCAGCAAAGCTTGAAGGCGTGTAACCCACCATCTTTTCATAATAGAGCATTGGTAATGTGTCTACTATAATTGTTATCATCTCCCTATCTATCATTGGGGGCGCTACTTGAGCTGCTAGATGCTTCCACCTTTGGACATATTCTTTGAAAGATTCATGCTCTTTTTTACACATGCTCTATAGATGCATCCTATTTGAAGCCATATCAGAATTGTACTGATACTGCCTAATGAAGGCAGACATTAGGTCCTTCCAAGAATGGACTCGGGAAGGTTCCAAATTAGTATACCAGGTGAAGGCTGCCCCACTAAGACTTTCCTAGAAGAAATGCATCAGCAATTTTTCATCTTTCGAGTATGCTCCCATTTTCCTGCAGTACACCTTCAGGTGATTTTTGGGGTAGGTATTCCCCTTGGACTTATCAAAATCTGGCACTTTGAACTTTGGAGGGATGATGATGTCAGGCACTGGGCACAATTCTACCATGTTGGCGAAAGCATAATCTCCACCTCCTTCAATGGCCTTGAGCCTTTCCTCTATATGATCAAATTTTCCCTTTTCCACCATAGCAAGAGGGACTCTCCCCACTGCAAAATGCAAGGGTTATGGTTGTGGGGGAAATTAAAGGGCCCTTCAAAGTGTTTGGCAGGGGTACACCACCAACTACTTGCCCTTCAGTGGCATATTCGAGGTAAGGCTCGAAGTCGGCTAGATTGTGGTGGGGTACTTCATATGCATGATCAGATTGAGGTTGTTGGCTCTCAATGAGTATAGGAGTGGAGTTATTGACATTTTCATCAGGAGTGTGCGCAACATTGGGTGGTGTATACTTGGGAGGCAAGCCATATGGCAAGAAGGCATGCTTGTTCTGAACTTGCACAAAAATGGGGGCCGCCCATACTTCCCAACTCTTTGCCTCCCTGACCTACCATATTCGAGGTTGGATGATTTATTTGGTTGAGGCGAGATGGGGGAACCAGGTCCACCTTAGCAACGGTGCTAGTAGCGACAACTGCAGCCGCATTGACCTCCATTATCTTCTTCATGCTCATCATGGCCTCCATCATTGTGGCCATTTGCTCTTTCATGGCCTCCATGTCGGCCTTTATCCGCTCTTGCAACTCCTCTATTTCACCCATTACTCTAGCTCTAGCATGCATTCGATAAGGGTGCCGTAAAGTGCGTTCTTTCCTTTTGATAACAATGATTATAGTTCTAATTTCAAGGAAAGATTGCAATGAGCAATGCAACCAATGAAAAACATGGATGTATGTGAATGATGCATCGTTGAAGTATTGCAATTTCTACACAGGACATAGGGTTGAATCAATTTAGAGTTTCATTAAAATAACATGGTCCATCACATCTTGTCAAAGTGAAACTGGAAATAAAACATGGACGTCAATAATCCTTATTTTTCTGTAATTATTTAGCTCAATCTTATGTTGGTAGTAAACAAAAAGCGATGTAACTCGATCCATCTTCTACCCTAACTTTTGTAAGCTGGTTACTTCCATGCTCGACCTTGACTTGATGAACCTTTCCTTAAAAGCACATGCTTGGTTCGGCCCCATAATCCAAGGAATAGAAATTTTGATCACCAACACTTCGACAAAATATCATAGGGATGAATGATTAGGGCATACTTATGATATGCACGACAAATGTAATTATGAGATTGGCATGAGATGCCCGAAGAACCATCCTTTCCTAGTTAACCATGCATTAGGTACCATGTTTACGTGATTTTCAAATATTTTTCAAGAGAAATGAGTGTATAATCCAAACATGGATAATTTATAGTTATCATCATGGTGCCCAACACATGTGTCTAAGAATGTGGTGGAAACTTCATTCTTCATTATGACTTTCTTTTTGTTCTTTCTTTGTTTTTTTTTTTGTAGAAGAAAATGAAAGGATCATGCATGAGTGAACATTGTGTGAATGATAAAAATAGAATGTATGCAATTGGCAGAACAAAAGCATCCTAAATGAAGATGTATGTTAATGCGATGATTTATGCAAATGCAATGCATGAATATGATAAATGATAAATGTCAGAATGAATATGTCCATTATGATGCCATGAAGGGATGCATGATGTGATCAAGGAACAAGCCAAAGTGAGTTTCCTATGTGCCCCCGTAATTTAAGAAACTAATGGAAAGGATCCAAAAGTCCCCTTCTAGTGACAACTCCTAAGGGTGGTTTCATGTAACTTTACTGGCTTCTAGAGATATCATCCTCTTAGGTAATACATTGTGGCGATAGGGGCTATCAGTGACAACGCATCACTAAAAGAGGAAAACTCTAGATGAGGCTTCACTGTTATCAAGCGAGTTGAAGAGCCGGCATCACCACAGACCGACCTCCACTCCTTATGGCTCACATAGACCCGAGTATAGGGCCTAACATCTCAATGTGTGTGCGAGGTGTAGGTGTCATGTGCATAGAAAAAATATTTCTAACTATGAATGTAATAGATAGACAAACACACACCAAACACAACAACATAGCAAAGGTTATATAGAAATATGAACAAAACAAAAGACAAAAGGGAAAAGGGAACATAAATAAAGAAGAAGTCACAATAAAAAAACATTGCACATTGATTGAATGATCTAACTCTCTAACAAGTCCCCAGTGGAGTCACCAACTGTCACAACCTATCCCTCAGCGGGGGTACGAAAAGGCCAAGATGGATGGGCCAAAGCGTTTGTCCATATTTGAAGAAAATGTTAGAAAAACCAAAAAGACAAAGGTCTGCAGATTTTGAAAATGAGGGTTCGAGAGTTGTTTACGCACGGGGAAGGTATTAGCACCCCACGCGCCCGTCACAAGGGATGGTATATTTTCCCTTTTTATGTTTTTTTTTTACTTTTTGGGGTCGGCAAGGGTATTGCCCTCACTCCTACGTATCCTCAGGTGCGATGAGGAACTCAGACCTACTTAGTTCTTTAAGTTTAAAGGTTTGTATGTTAAATTATTTTTATATTTTTTGAAAGATTGATTTTAATTGCGAACAAAAGTCGTTTAAGGCGTTGGACCTTGAAACGATGTTTTGAACTTGAAAAGTAGAGAGAACATTGGACCTTGAAACGATCTTTTGATTTTTAAAAAGAGGAGAGAATCGTTAAGGCATTAGACATTGAAACGATCTCAAGTGATATTTGATGAAATAAAGAAGTTTATGAGTTGCTTTTATCTTGGTTTTTTGCTTATTAACCTTCAACCTTTTTTAAAGATAAATTGCGGCACTAACGATCGGTTAAAACTTACTTTACAAAAGAAAAGCGATCACCAATGATAGGAGAAGGAGATGAATATGCACAAAGAAATTGAGAGGACCCCTAAGGGTCCATAAATCATGTTCAAATCCTTAAAGACAAACACTAACCGGATGAAGAACGAAGAACGAACGAAGAACGACCGAACAATAATGTAGAAATGGATTGCAGTCGCGATTTAGGCGATTTAGCTTTTTTTTTCTCTTCTTCCTTCTTCTTTTCTCTTTTTTTTCTCAATGTTGAACCTCTAGATCTCTCTCTCAGCCCCTCTTCATGCATATTTATAGCAAAACAAGCCACTCGGGATCATGACAGCTCACCCAGGCGAGCTGGTTACTTCACCATGAAGTTATCTTGGTGGCCCAGCCAAGCCAGAGGCTAGCCTGGGTGAGCCAAGGGTCTAAAAAAGCCTTAAAATGACCCTTTTGCCCTCCTCTTTGGGTATTTTCATGTTCTTTTATGAAACATCGAAAAACCTTTCATATTGCACAGCAAATGGCATCAGGCAGCTCAATTCGGCTAGCAAGGATGAAAATTTTAGCAAATGACAGTCCCTGGACGAAATTAGGATATGATAGAATCACTATCAGGGAATGAAATAGAATATGATATCGTAAGCTCCCAAGCAGTGGAAGGAGGCTTGTAACTCTGATTGCGTGCCTATTGAAGAATGAGTCAACAATTCATTCGTAGTTAAAACGAGTCTTCACATGGCAACTATCATACTTAGAGACCTAAACCTAGCCCTCAGAAATGGAAAACTCAAAAATCTACCCACAGACGCTTTATGCCTAATCATTCCAAATAACGCTTGCATCCTCTGTCTTATTGTGGTTGTTGGCACAGAGTTAGTTGATACTTATTACCCAAATACTGTCATTTCTTTTTATCTTGGAAAAAAGGTTCATGACCCATATGCCTTCTATCTTCATGCGACATTGGTTTGTCAAGCTTTTTCCTATTATGGAAAATTCCCCTTTGTTAGCTCCGTTAGGATTCTAGGTTGTGTCTCAGTCTAGTATGGCTAATCATTCTCCATGTATACTTGTTCTCCATTCTCCTTTACCATGGCAAGCCTTTGTGAAATAACTTCGATGAAAAGAAAAAGGTCTTGGATCGAGTGGCCTCAAAATAATTAAGAAGGGGGGGGGGGTTGAATTAATTATTCCTAAACCTTTACTAATTAAAAATTACTCTTTTAAGGCTTTTACTAAATTGTTAAGAGAATGAGGAGTAGAAGAGAAACTTAACAGAAAGTAAAAGCGGAAATTAAATGCACAGCAGAAAGTAAAAGAGTAGGGAAGAAGGAGACAAACACACAAGAGTTTTTATACTGGTTTGGCAACAACCTGTGTCTACATCCAGTCCCCAAGCGACCTGCGGTCCTTGAGATTTCTTTAAACCTTGTAAAAATCCTTTTACAAGCAAAGATTCACAAGGGATGTACCCTCCCTTGTTCTCTTTGAACCTAGTGGATGTACCCTCCACTAGAACTGATCCACAAGAGATGTACCCTCTCTTGTTCTCAGTCAAACCCAAGTAGATGTACCCTCTACTTGTACCACAAAGGATGTACCCTCCAATGTGTTGAGACAAAGATCTCAGGCTGTTAAACCTTTGATACTTTGTGAATGGGGATACAAAAGAATTCTCAGGCGGTTAGTCCTTTGAACACTTTTGTATTAGGGAACGGGAAGAATCAAAAGAATTCTCATACTGTGTCATTTTGAATTCTTTGACAAGGGAAAAGGGAGACACAAAAGAATTCAGGCGGTTAGTCCTTTGTTCTTTTGGAAAAGGGAGAAGAGAGACACAAAAAGAATTCAGGCGGCTAGTCCTTGGCGAATTCTTTTTGGCAAAGGGAGAAGAGAATGAAAATATGAATAACACAAGTTTTCAAGGTTTGGAAAACCAGAAAACTTCAGAAAGCTTTTGGTACAAAGAAGAAGAAGAAATTCAAAGAGAGTCAAGGCTTGTAAAGGATTGTTGAATAAGAGTAAAAGTATATATCGAAAGGCAAAGCAAAGCCTTGCTTTTATAGACTCTTCATGTCTAGTCAAGACACCCATTTAGAAGAGTTATAACTTTTAGAAAAACTTAAAACCAATTTGAAAAAGTCAAAAAAACCATTTGAAGAGTTACATCTTTTGATTTATTCAGAAACAAACACGGGTAATCGATTACCAAATTAGTGTAATCGATTACACAAAGCTTTTGTGTGAAAGGATGTGACTCTTCACATTTGAATTTGAATTTCAACGTTCAAAGGCACTGGTAATCGATTACCAAAACATTGTAATCGATTACAGCTTTTTAAAAATAATTGGAACGTTGTAAATTCAATTTGAAAACTTTTTCTAAACAATTTTGCTACTGGTAATCGATTACCAGAGAGTAAAAACTCTTTGGTAAAGGGTTTTGTCAAACTCTCATGTGCTATTCAAAGTTTTAAAAAACTTTTTAATACTTATCTTGATTGAGTCTTCTCTTCATTCTTGAATCTTGAGTCTTGAATCTTGATCTTGATTCTTGAGATCTTGAACCTTGAATCTTAATTCTTATCTCTAGGCTTTCTTCTTGAGTCTTGAATTCTTCTTGATTCTTATCTTGAACTCTTGAATTGTTCTTGATTGATCTTTGAGCTTTTTGTCATCACCTTTGTTGTCATCCTTTGTTATCATCATTGTTATCATCAAAACACCTTTGAATCACCTTTGATTCACCATGAAGCTTTGCTTCTACAAAAGGAAGGCATTAAAAGCCCATCCTAGCATAACCCTAGACAGTCTAAGATCCTTTTTTAAACCTGTTTTCATCATTCCGAGTCAAGAGATAGATAAATAGGCACATCTCATTACACTGATCGAGGGGGTTTATGGTGATGAAGAGGGTTAAAGACTAAAAAGTGAGTTATTTATCAGCCAAGCATTCTGTTCTTCTTAATGATAAATCCAATCTTTTGGTCCTTATGGAAAGGAAAAACATTTTTCATGTTCTTCCTTTCGGCTCAAGAAGGAAGGATAGGAAAATCGTATTGATTATCATTTTCTCTAGATCCCTAGGAAAAATATGTAAAAGAAGGCTTGAATGGTACGATCTCGCCATTACCCCAGAATGTAAGGGGCGATCTCATAGTTCTTGGTCTATGAAGATACATTGGTAGGTGCTCCATTTTTCTATTAGCTCGCCTATGCCTAATTCTCTTTCACTTTATAGCTTGGCTTAGAAGGAGGTAAATTACTTATTTGACTAAGCCTGTAACTCTTACATGTAGGAATCTTAGTGACTTTGAGTTGAAAGACTACTACCACCTTATGGTTTCCATGAGAAGCTCTTATGACACTTACATAACTATTATGAAGCCTTCTCATAATGGGTGTACCAAATATAAATATTAATCCTAATATTTATACTTGTGTGTTGACTTCATATCTCATATCAATGACCTGTGAGACGTCATCATTAGTCTACTCACACAATAGCCTCAATGTATTATTGTCTCCCTAGTCAACAATAATACTTGATTACGAATGCTTTTAGAATAATGATTCATTATTCAATGAATGTCATTATTCAATGAATGTCATAATCAAGTCTCACTCGATTTGCCATCAAACAAATCACATATTCTCAAGACAATATTATTCTATAAAACTAATAACATAATTATTGACATGCCTCATGAATATAAAATATTAAACCAAAATCACGATACTAATATAGTCTAAAGAGGATTGGCTACTAGGTCTATCTCCAACAACAGGATATAGTGAAGTTGCCTCTCCTCCTGCTTCTATCACTTCTACTAAAGTTGCTCAATTTGAATCCCCTTTCAAGTAAGTGGGAAGCCTTCGTTAGTGCTTATGACTCAAAGAGCAATGTCAAGTGAAGGTAGAACGCCTATGGCTCATGAACTTATATCCCAAACAAAATCCACCTCTTCCACCAAGGATCAAGACACTAATATGGAGATCCTTCAAGTTCCACGTGCAACCCCTGCATATGCACCTCAACCTCAACCTTCTATTATTCCCCCTTCTATAGATAAGAAAGAAGTTGTAGTAATTAAGAAACCTGAAAGGCTTTCTAAGGCAGAAGCAAGAAAGAAAGCCAAGTTTAACAAAACCTTTGATGAAAAAGGAGTCTTGGAGATGGAGGAAGTAATTCTTGAGGCTTTCAAGATCTTGTCCCTTGAGGAATAGAAAATGGCAATTGAAGAAGTTGCATTAGCTACTTTAGCTAAGGAAGAAGAGAAGATCCCATAGGAAGTAGTTCTGGAATGTGAAGTCTTCATCAGTTGAGGATGAACAAAGAAAAGTGGTAGAGGAAGAAGCTTTGGAAGGCGAAGATGATGGTATGCTTTAAAATGTGCTCCTAGAGTCTATTAAGACTCTATCTTAAGAGGAACGAAGGTAGGTTGAAAGATAGGTCTTGGAAAGGATTCAGTCTACTATGAAACTATTTGTTGAGATTTACTCAATAAATCAAGGTTAAAGGATGAAGGAACTACAACCAGTGCAAGTAGAGCCTAACACAAATCCACATGCTAAGCTGGATAAGGTAATTCTTCAATATGTGTTAGTTGCATCTATCAACGAGGATCTTATAGTGGCAGATGTTGTGGAAATAGATGATAGAGTGCTAGGGGTTGTTCCAAGACCAATGACTGCAGAGGATGAGAAGAAAGTAATTGAGACCCTAGAGAAGCATATGGAAGCATGTAGACTTCAAAGGATCAGAACTTAGTATAGTGAAACTACTGCTACCATCATTGAGTCTATGTAGCAAAATGTTGAAGAAGATGAAAAAACACTATGGTAGGATCTATTATCTTATCACATGTCTTCTCAAGACTAACAACAAATGTTGCTCCAAGGTCCCAGTTTCCAAACTAGATCACCAGACGTTATCCAAGTTTGGCACCTCCAAAGCCAACATTCATAGAACCTCAAAGGGACACATATATCAATGTCAGACACAACCACAGGTTGAAGAGAAAGTATGTGAATGAATGGAAGATGTGCAATGGTAGATGGAATTCAATGATGCCTTTCCACGACAACCATCAAGACTTCATACTGGAAGTACTAAACTTAACACTTCTCTAGAAGGAAAGGTTTCCAAGTATAGATCCTTTTAACTATCCTTCTTATGAAGTTTTACCTAAGGAGGAGATGTTAAATCCGTATCCCAAGGTTTTAATTATGTCAAACCATTAGCAATGAAATTTGTAGGATGATGCTAATTGTTATGATGACTAACATATTTTAGTGAAATATATTAAGATCATATTAGAGAAATATTCTAATGAGTTCAGAACAATCTCAGAATGGATGTCTCAATTGTGTTGTCAATTGAAAAGCTTCAAAAGAATTGAAACAATATTAATTAAAATAATTTAAGTTAGATTAAGTTAGTATAGGGACTAAAATAAAAAAAATACAAAGATCCAAATATGCCCTTAAGTAGGGACCCTTCAGTTAGGGTTGAGGAACCCCATTACAAAATCAAAATGTGAGCCCCCAACCCCTTGATCATGCATTGATTTCAAGACAGAGGGAGAACTTTTGATGCAATCCTACCCCGCAAGGGCATTGGATAGAGAAGACTCCAAGTAGATTAGGCTAGAGATCCAAGGGAAGGCCCTAGGGTTCTCATGAGCCTTAGGGTAGATTTTTGAGCCCATGGGTCAAGGTTGGATCCACTCTTCTTTAAAAATATTAGAATAGGTTTTTCCTTCTTTTGGGCCTTGTATTTTGGCCATTCTAGTATTATAGGGTTTTAGCCTTGTATTTCAGGGCATTTTTGAGTAGTCTTTGTAGTAGGGACTTTTTTTTGTATTTTCATGTATTTTTGGAATGGGGGTGAGCTTAGCTATTATAGGGGGTGTGTAGCTAAGCTCTAGCTTCTCATCTCAAGGAGGTGAACTTAGTTATTAGAGAAGTGTGTGTAGCTAAGCTCTAGCTTCTTTAGGAATCTTCTCAAGGAGGTGAGCTTAGTTATTAGAGGGGTGTGTGTAGCTAAACTTTAGCTTCTCAAGGAGGTTTTCTCAAAGAAGCTTCTCAAGGAAGTTTTCTCAAGAAAGCTTCTCAAGGAAGCTACCTAGTTTATAAATAGAAGCATGTGTAACACTTGTTGTAACTTTGATGAATGAGAGTCTTGTGAGACAAACTTCAAAGTTTAACTTCTCTCCCTCTTTTCTTCCTTCAATTTCGTGCTCCCTTCTCTCTCTTTCTCCCTCTCTTTCTTTTCCTCCATTAAAGCATCATCTTCAAGCTTCTTATCCAAGGCACATTCTTGGTGGTGAAACTCCTTCTTCCATGGCTTATTCCCTAGTGGATGGTGCCTCCCCTCTCCTCTTTTCCTTTTCCTTCCGCTGCATCTCCATGGTGGAAAATCACCATTGAAGGACCTCATTGAAGTTCAAAGATCCAACCTCCATAGAAGCTCCACAAGCAAGCTTCCATCAACTTTGCTTGCTTTATTGGTGTTGGAGAAAAAACCATACGGTTTTAGGTCTTAGACTTAATTTCTTCTTGTTCTTTGGTAAGGGAGTATTGTATCTTCATCTTCTTCCACCAATCTTCTTCTCTTAAGCTCATTTTTCTCACTACTTTCTTGTTTTGGTAAAAAAATGGTGGTTTAGGTGTTGCTACACACTAAATGAAGCTTTCTTGATCCACTTCTCATTCCATTTCCACTTCCAATCCCTACGTATGGAGAGGTTTCTACTCTTTCCCATAAGCCATGTTGTTTTCTATCTACTTTGGGTTAGAATGGGTTATTGGGATTACTATTGTGCCATTGGGCTCTTGAACTTCCTACAAAATGGGAAAATGATGATTTTTCAAGTGTGGCCTACACATATGTTAATGTTTGATTTTTCCTTATTTATTTTCATGCATGAATTGGGGAGATGAGAAAATCCTCCACTATGTTTGACCCTCTAAATGCAATCATAATTTTTATAAATAATTTTGAGCACTGCAAATATTTTAAAATAATTTTCTTCATTTTCCTTCAAATTTGTAACATGGGTTGTTTCAATTTCTAATTAATTTTGGGGGACAAATAATGGAAAATTGGAACCACACATGTGTTAGGGATACCCTAACAATCATCCATGATTTTTTGCTAAGCCTAATTTGCTGATAAAGTTTTTTTAGAATTGGAATGTTTGAAATTGTTAAGTTTTGATAGAACAAAATAAAATTAGGAAAAAATTATTTTTTTATGGAAATTCGGGTTTGGAAACAATATATATTGAAATATGTACCACTAAGTGTATACTGTAATTTTCTCAATTTTTAGAAAAATCATTTTCTAATTGTTAGCATTTAAATGGTGAAGATCTTGCTTTAAGGCAACAGTGATGTTTATTGATTGGAAAAATAGTTTCAATGATTTGTGTGCCTTGTGAAAAATATGTTTTAAAGAATACATGCTGAGGATGCTACTTGTGAAAAATTATAAAAATCATAGTTAATTTAGCATTTCAGAAAATCCAAAATAGTGAAATTGGGCACTTTTAGCGCCACTGGTTTTAATTATAAAAAAATATTGGCCAAATGATCTATTTGATCCTTTATTTTATTTTATTTTTTGTTCAGTTTGGTCCTTTATATTTTAAGAAGTTCAATTTGGTCTTTTATCTTATATTTTTAGTTCAATTTAGTCCTTTATCTTTTAAAAAGTTTATTTTGATCATTTATCTTTTTTTTCCAGTTTAGCCCTTCGATACATTTAAGAATAAAATCTTTAAGAATAAATCTTTTTTGTTAAAAATGAAGTAGAAGGGAAGGGAGAAAATTGAACCAAATAAGTTCATTTTTAAATGATTAACGAAGTCAATCTTAGATAGATTATAGGACCAAACTTACAAAAAAGATAAAGGATCGAATAAACTTTTTTAAAAAGATAGAGGACTAAAATGAACCCAAAAAATAAGATAAAAGACCAAATTGAACTTTTTAAAAGATAAAGGACCAATTGAACAAAAAAATAAGATAAAGTACCTAATAGGTAATTTAACTATAAATATTAAATTAAGGACTTGGGGGGGGGGGGCTGAATTTTGGTAATGAAATGTATGTGTTGAGGAGTGTTCCCATAGAAAAGTGGTCAGAACAATTACAAATGAACTTGGTTCATGATGGGATATGGTGCATGGTGCACATTTGTGCTTTGTGTTGAGACTATGTTTATAAGGTTCATTTTATGGTGAGGAACAAAGGAAGAGGGGGAGACCTTTTCCGTTTAGTCATGAGAGACTGGCATGATGAGACATAGTCACGGTGTGGGAAGTGCACCGTTCAAGGAAGACTATATCATGTGAGATCATCATCTATGCACTGAAACGTCTTTGACATAGACGGGGTCATGATAGTTGACCACTTTGATAGTGGAGGAAATGTTAATCATTGTATGCAGTATTGATGGGCTAATGATGATTTTAGACTGTTGTTTGGTACCTTGATAGAGGAATCTACAAAGATCGTAAAGGACCATCCTAGAGGGGAGAGTCATTGGAGAGTTAGTCTTTTGAGCATGGGATGACTACAAAGTGTTAATTGATATATAATAGCATGACGTGATCGTCCTTGGGGGTATGGCCCTGAGTTGTGACCTTAGGTCATGTAGGCAACTTGAAAACCCCAACAAGATTGTGAGCCATCATCAGTTGGTGAGAGCCCACAATTATCTATTATGGATTTTGATACCTATCTTTTGACTTTTTTGGGTTCTAAAATAATATACTCATTCCATTTGCATCCTATTTACTTATGCACCTTTGACTCATACTTGTGTGTGTGTCTATATATATATATATATATAGACACACACACACACACACACACACACACACACACACACACACACACACACACACACACATATATATATATATATGACCATGGAGGACTCATCAAAATACTAAAGTTAGCATCATTAGAATGGGATATAAATTAACATCATGTCTTCCATATGCAACCACATTCAAAGAGGTCTCATTATAAGTTTGAGGTTGACAATATCACATCTTCCATATGAATCTCACACACTGAGGGTTCATCAGAAGATTGATGCTAACAACATATACAGATGCAAGAAGTTGAAAGTTGAGATCTATCCTTGAGAGAATCTGATGTGGACCATTAGAATGAGGTTAAGAAGACTTTTAGATGTGTAGACCAAGAACAGAACACTAACACAAAGACAATAACAAAAACATGTACAACTTATCTATGCTAATGCATGTTGTTTCAAACTTACCTTTGTTGTGAAGATGTGTTAAGTATGATGAAGTTGATATACTTACTAAGTCATGTCATGAAGTCTTCATCAAAGGGAACTTACATCAAAATAGTTTCTTCCTTAGCAACATCAAAATAGATTTTTGATATACCTTCAGAAGCTCATTTTTGTTCCTTATAATGGGAATTTCATAATGAATTAAAAAATCTATCAAGTCATGAACAATTGGCACATTTCAAACTTCTTCAAGAAGCTGCAAAGCAAAAGGTCTCACTTCCAACAATTATTTCATGAGATGTGTTAAAAGGACTTGAATGGATCTTTTTTAAGATTTGTTGAAGTAATGTATAGAGAGAAAGAGAGTGAGAGAAAACTTAAGCTGCTACCTCTATTTGAGAGTAACCCACTTTCATAAAACTCATGTGTTATACATTGTAATAAAGAGAAGTGGGATTTGTAATTTCTTGAGTGGAAATCCCTTTGTATAAGGAGAACCTTGTTTTGGGTAGTGATCTATAGAAAACCTTTTGAGTTGTGAAATCCAATAAGTGGTTGCTAGAGGAAATCCAGCAAGTAGCTGGTAGTTGTGGAAATCCAATACATAGCTGGTCTAGCAAGGGGCTTGTTTTTGTTGTTGCTTCTAGCAAGTTGCTGGTTGTGTTTAGTGGAAATCTCACCAAGATGATGAGGAATAGATGTAGCCAAAGGTTGGTGAACTAGTATAAAAATCCTATTTGCCTATTCTTCTTCTTCCCTTACCTTTTTACTGTTTTGTGTACACTTATTTTAGCATTTGTTTTCAACAAACAAACTTGTGTAAATAGTGTCTATACATTGCGTCCAATCAGCATCCAATGCATTGTCCAATCATTTGTGAAAATAGTGTCTATACATTGCGTCTTTATAATCATGTCCAATGGACTTATTCACTTACACACACCATTTATATTAGGTATAACTGACGTCCAATCATGTAGTGGATTCACGTTAGCTAAAAATAGTAGTGCTTGTACCAACTTTCTTCTACATTTACCTTGCGTCTCTTATTTTTAATGTTAACATTTGAACTTCAAGTATGTAAGGACAGAATATAAGAGAATGGAAGAAATAAAAAGAGCATATTCCTCAAAAGTCATTATCATTGAAAAGAAGCACACATGCAGTTGTCTATACTTTATTCATTCTCTCACCTCAAGTAAGCGACACATTGCAAAATCCACCAACTATGAGATAACGGTCATATAAAGAAAGGCTCTAATTTTATAATGGATCTCTTCTCTAAATTCTATAAAAGGCAACTCAAGAACTACTATTGACACATGAAAATGAAGAGAAAAACAAGCAAGTGAATTTGAAGTGTTGAGATTATGTCAAGTCATTGGACGATACTAGACTGCGCTTCATTTGTTCTCCTTTTCTCTATGAAGCTATTTGATTGTATTTATGCTAAAGTGCTTGTCCACTCTTTTAGTGTATTGAATCTTTGTATTCATTTAAACCTTTGTTGTTCGTGAAAAGGAATGACTTAGTGTTAAACAATACTTGGGTGTTCTTAAAATCAAGGAGAATCTAAGGGATATGCTAGAAGTGACCTAGAGAATATTGTTCGTAGCCAGGAGTGGTAGGATAAAATACTTCTTTGTAATCAAATTTTGATTATTAGAATCCTTTGCAACCTTGTAAAGGAGAACTAAGCATAGCTATGTTTGAGTGAACCTGTATAAACTTGAGTGTTTCTATTTTTCTCTAAAGTTATTTGACTTGTATTCTATTGTGCTTATTTTGACACACTTAATCACAAAGTCTACAAAAGAAAAACTTTGTGAAAACATTGTTTTACTAGCATTGGATGACAGTCTCTCTCTATTTTCAACAAAGTTTGTTTTCATTTATTGGAAGATACATTTAGTACATTGTTTTTCTAGCATATCTTATTGTGAAAATCATTTTCTTTGTGAAAATACTTTCATTTTTATCTAACACACTATTCAAATTCCCTTTCTAGTGTTATATATGTTATTTTCATTTTATTCAGTTTAGGAGAAACCTGGACTATCATGCTATAGGACAAAACCTAAGATTCACATCTTTCTTCCAAGACCATCTATAAGATGAAATCCAAGCTCTTTGATTATAAAGCATTCTCCATTTGTCCGACAACACTATTCTCTTAGAGCTGAATTTGGAAAAGGATTGGTTTAACTTCAGAAACTATGCCCTTCCTAAAACCCATGGATATGTAGTAGATGATGGGTATGATCACTTACCTCAACATAATCTTAGCGTAGAATCCAAAAAAACCTAGGCAAACCTTTTACATGAAATACATAGACTTGGATGAACTTGAAGAAAGTCCAACATTTAGGCCATGGGAGAATTTAGATTTCAATATTGGCTTAAGGATGAAGCTAACTACATATAGAGAAGAACCGCATATGTGACAAGCATCCTTTAGAAATCTCCAAAGAAACAACATTCATTTGCCCCATATGCTTGGAACATAATTCCATTGTGTTGCCTCTCCTAACACCAAGTTCAAGGTAGCAATTGACAGTCTGACTTTACTTTATCTTGTTCATTACTACAAGGGGACGAAGAAAATGAGGATTCACCTCCAACTTATTATACAAGATTTTGTCATGGATGCCCTTTCCAACATGAGATTGATGAAATTATCAACAAGCTAAAATATACCATTGAAGACTAGAAAACTCTTACAAGGATGAAGACATTCAAAGAACATGGCTATGGTCTAGAATCTAAGGGCAAACCTCCTTCAGAAGAATATCATCAAAAGCTTGGCAGGACCTACTTCTGTCCTGGTCACCAAGCCTTTATTTGTCCATCTGATCAGAATGCCATCATTCTTTGAAGAACTAGGTTTTACTATCAGTCTAAAAGATGACACTCCTTTGTTATTCATCTGCCATACTCAACCTTTTTCTTCACAAGGCCAACGTCTACTATAGTTGAAGATAAAGTGACAAAAATACCAGAAGAAGGGGGGGTTGAATTGTGTTTTCACAAACCTTTACTTTCTTATTGAAACAAAGTATATTTTGATATAAGTTCAAAAAAAGGAAATTTCGAATGAAGAAATGTTCTAAGCTAAAAAAATGTAAATAGTTTCTAGAATACGTTTTTACAGTTAGGATATTTGAACAACTTGCCAGCAACTCCACTGGACTTCACACCTAGCCACTACTAGACTAGCAATACCACTGGTTGCAACCTTTGCCAACCACTTGCTGGACTTTTACAACAAGAAGTTTTATGTGTTTAGATTGCACAAAGAAATATTTATCCTTACAAAAGATATTTCCATTTAGGAAATTACAAAATCTCACTTCTATCTATGATCTATTTCGGCTTGCAAGCAATTTGCAGAAGTAGGTCACTCTCTATTGAGATTATTGAAGAACCATGGCAGATTTCTCACAAAGAAAACTTAGCTTGAGTTTCTTTCTCTTAGATGGCTTCAACTTGTCTTCAAGATGCTCCTTGTGAAATAAAAACAATCACACTAGAAGGAGTTGAATAATGTGTTACTCAAAGATAAGAACATTTTGAAAATAAAACTTTATCATAGGTTCAAAAGATATACGAACTGGAGTTGTCATTGATAACAAAACAAGTTTGATGAAAAGAGAGGTTAATCATCTTGTGAATATATAAAGCGATATTTTTCAAAAGGTTTTTAAACAAAAAAACACTTGGTGAGAAAAAGTTAAAAGAGAAAGCTAAGAGAATACTTAATAAAACCGCTTAAGGAAAAACACTTAGTTTATACTAGTTCACTCAAATAGAGTTATGTCTAGTTCTTCTTTACACAATTGTAAATGGTTCCACTAATAAAAAATTTGACTACAAAACAATTATTTTTTCCTACCACTCCTAGTTATACAAGTATTCTTGTAGCCACTTCTGGCACTACCTTAGACTTTCCCTGAATCTAAGAATACCCAAGTATTGTTTAACACTAAGCCAATCCTGGCTTTCACAAAAAAAAAATTTGAATCAATACAATGATTCAACAACACTCAACGAGTGGATAGACAATAAAGCTCAAATACAAAATAAATTTGCTTAGCAAAGAATACACAATGTAAGATCAAATGTATCGTCCAATGATTTTACAGATTTTTGCTTAAGAGATTTTCTCATTTCTTTATGATATTTTTCTATGCTCTGCTTTTGTGTATAAGCTGTCTTTTATAGACTTCAATGAAGGATCCATTATTAGATTAGCACTGAGTCTTGATATGACCGTGTCTCACACTGGAGACGAGGCAACATGGCACGCTCTGATTGGAGACAAATGAATAAAAGTACAAATAATAGCATGCACTTCTTATTCAGGTCGAAAACTACCTCTGAGTAATATTTTGAAAAACCCCTCTATTATTTTCTATTCTATCCTTCCCATAATTCAAATGTTAGCAATTCAAATAAAGAGAGGCAAAACTGAATTTCATAAAGAGAGATCATGCACTTTCCTTTGTGGCTAACATTACCTTTTTGTACTCAATAGACATTAGTTATAAAAGTATAAAATGAGTATGTATGTGAGTTACAACAAGTGGATGCGAGTGGTAAGAACATTCAATGTAAAAACACTAGTTTTCACAATAAGTAGCTGCAATAGATTTTACAGCATGTTGAATGCTAGATATATCTTAACAAAGCATTTTCCACTATAAGCACACACATGAATTACTAGAGTTGTAGATAATGATTAAGTCCTTCTACGAAGTGATCCTTTGCACTTAATATCAACTCATTCGATTATCAAGAATTTATACTTTTGTAAACATCAAAATTTAAGGTGTGATAGGTTCTCTAGTTTAGTGGATCATCCGGATCTAACACCTTGTTGACCTCTTAAAGCTTCGAAGATGGTCGTTGAAGTGCAACCCACTTAACTAAAATACTTCTAGAGGAAGCAGAAAAAGGTGACAATTGTAAAATCATGCCAGCTAGTAGAGTTGTTTTGAGGTCCCCATTCTAAAGAACATTTCTTATAAGCATTATGAAGATACATCAAAATGGTGATTATGATGTTAGCTGAGAAAGGATCCAACATGAATTAGATCTTTTTGAAGAAGTAAAACTAATATGGATTTCTGAAGTATCATGGCTATATCATACTTAACTCATCTTCATAGTGCAAAGTATTTTGATGAAGACTACTTCATTGATTTAGAAGTGGTGGAACAATTGTTGGTGTGTTAGTGTTTTGTCCATGATCATACTGTAAAAAGGCTTTAGTTTCTCATAGACAATTTCAACTTTCAACTTGATTGCATCTAGAAATTCCTTAACATCAATCTTATGATAAAGCCTTTAGTATGTATGGATGCATATGGAAGATATGATATCTTCAACTTCTGCCTTTTGATGAGTCGACTTCCTTAAGTGATTGCATATAGAAGACAAGATGTTGTCCTTAAGGTATAGGCTTGAACCATTCTAAACTTCAGTTCTCAGAGTCAAGATCTTCATCATTCTAATGTAGACTTTGATGCAGCTTCATTCTAAAGTTTGATACTCTTTTTGTAGCCTTTGATATGTCTTTTATGTAAGGCCTCACTATCTTGTACTTTGCCAACTTCAAGTACTCAGAGGGAAGCACTCTTAATCATGCATATGGGCTTCAAAAGATCTTATGGGGCTTTTACCCTTGACAATAGTTTTGAGACAACCTTTCTGAGCTTCATTTTGAGCACCTCAGAATGCATGCACATATGTGTCTTTTAAGGATGTTTAACACTGAAAAAACTTAAGCATAATGTTAATCATCACACAATCCCAACATCCTTACAATTTTCATTGCGAATGGTTTGTCATAATTAAAATCATGGATCCCAATGAGATACTGCATGAGTACTAGTATCAACCTACTCGTGAGGATTATGACAATTTAATGAACGAGTTATGGGCTACTTGAGTTGCATTGTGTCGTACCCTTCAAGATAGAAAAGATGTTAAAACCAAAGCAAAGTGTTAGAAGCTTAATGCAAACTATTTCTATAAGAAGATGGGTTTGGCCCCTTCATCATTTGATTCAAACTTAAATTCTTCGCTTAGGATTTTTAGGATTTTTGTTAATAAATCTCTGCTTTTATGAACAAAAATATATAAAGTTGGTTTAGGAGATAAAGAGAAAGTTTTTAATGTTTTTGTATGAATTATAGATGTCACATGGGAATTTTTTAGGAAAAGGGAAATAGGAGCTGCAAACCTCAACTAACCACGATGAGTAAAGTCGCCACCATAACAAGCTAGAACCAAAAATCAAGTGAAAAATTGTGAAAAATCACCAAAGAGAAAATGCACCTTGCTACAATGAATCCTCAATTTGAGACCAAGAACATGATCATAAACTCGCTATAGTGAATGAATCTTTCGCCACTACGAGAAGGAGTCTAGAGAGCATGAGGATTCAAGAGAAGAAGACCTTCGTAAGAAATGAAGACTCATTGAAGCGAGAAATGTACTCGCTACAACGAGATGCTAACGTGGAAGACAAATATACTTGTATCTCTCATTAAAAGAGCCCTTATAACAGATTTGAAAAACATTATTGTCAATTTCTTAGTGTTCATAGTTTGAAGTGCGATATGTTTCCTTATTTTTTCTCCCTTTTGTCTCTTCTTCCACTTTAAGTTTTTGTTTCAATTTGTGATTTTCCATGGATCAAACCATGACCATTTGTAACTAAACTCAAACTTAATTGTTTGATGTAACACCATTAAATATAAACTTTCAAATAACCCATTAATTCTACTTAACCAAAAAGGTAAAGCTCAGTTCTTATTAATGTTAACTCAAAATTGTTTGGAAATAAAAACTTCCAAATTAATTTCAACGAGCATCATTTGATCTTTAAATCATGTGAGCTAAAATGTAATAGTTGTTTAACGCGTTAAAACTTGAATCAATGAGTAAAATAGAAATATAAATAAGTCATACATGCTTAGAGAAGTAATGGATAAAAATAAATAGTTTAACAAAATAGGTATGTCTCAAATGTACTAGGGAGAAACATATAAACCCAAAATAATTATGTAAATAGTAATGACTGATAATTACAAAAGGTTTGAGCCTAGGTCTACCCGTCCCAAAATACACATAAGGGCAAAAACCTAAAACTTAGAGCGATCATCTACATCCAAGCCAAAAGTCAACCATATCAACAAAAAGAAATCAGTAAAGTTAGATGGAGAAGGGCTTCCTAGTGGGACTCCTCATATGAATCCTTTGAGGAATCCTCCATCATAAACTTTGGCTCCGTCATGGGGTTTTCCTTGTCCATAGGTGAATCCTCCTCCAAGTCATCTCCCTTATCTTCCAACACGAGATCCACCACATCCACCCTGGGTGGTATCGAAGACTCAAGTAACACTGAACAGGGAGACAGCAGAGAAGGAGAGATGGCATCAATATCCTTGGATGAGGAGTTAGATCTAGTAGAAGACATCACAACATTGGCAGACGACAAATGCGACTTGGACGGAATGACTACCTTAGGCACAAAAAGTAAAATTCAATGATGTGAATCTTGGCTCTTGGTACATCCGACATATGACAACAACATAGAAATCCAAAGAAGCAATCCATGTGGAGCACGTCATCATGTTCCCACTTGATCTCAATAAAATCAATGTAGAATAGGGGATACAACACCAAGCTCGTCGTCTAGTCCTGAATGGTAGTAAAGAAGTGAGTACTGCATCCCTTTCGGAACCACAAACATGGATGTTAAGTCCCATACATATCCTAAAAACCACCATATGTGGTTTACTAGCATACATCACTCATAACACCCCATTCTACATCCTACGCTCACATTGTACTTATCTTAGGCCCAACACTGCCATTGAGCCTCCTAGGCCTTTATGGTCTTATGCAACATATGGATGACGATTGGGACGACACGTCACATGTCGATACAGGGCATTACATTCTCACCAACCATGGATATAGCTTTACTCTAGTCAAGAATTCCAAGTGAGGCATGTGAGTCCCTGAGCTAACCGGAAAATACCCTTAGTTAGGTTATGACCACTCAACATTCCCCCAAGTTCCTTTAAACTGTTCAGACCATCCCCTAATGTACCTATTATGTGTCATCCACTCTCACTTAATGAAACCTCACTTATTCTTCATGATGAGAAGTATGAACAATGGTTGCATTGGTACTTATGAATAGACATTAGGATGTTTTCCCGCTAAGTATAGGGTCATGTTCCAACTCCGAACACAACAATCACTTTAATTCTAACACAACCGCACTACCTTGTTCTTTCATCCCTTCCTTGTAATGCATGGCGATCCTCATAAAGTCCCCAACTACAAGTATCCTCCATCGCACACTCACTCACAAACATAACAAGAGAGGAGGGAAATTAATCCTCTTTCTTTTCTAGGGTCATCATTAATATGGCCCTTTAAGTGGACAAGATCACTTGCACATTCATCAATACCAATCCAAATACTAATTCATCACAAGACATCCAAATAATATTTGTTGAGGGTTGGACACCCCTGGACTCAGTCCAAAAGCGCAATAGTTCATGATCAACATCATAATAGTTCATATCGTGCAAGCCTTGCCAAATGGTCACACTCACTTGGTTTACAACATTTAATCATAAAAATTCCACATAATAATTGTCAATCAAAGTAATAAATTCAATCCATAGTTCATTTCATTTTTTCCATGCAATTCTACTCATATAAAACACTTTCTCATTTGGAATTGTGCCTAATTACCCACTTTTAAAATCAACTTTTCCATTGATGTAGAAATCCAATTTACACAAACCATATATGTTTATCAATGTTTTTTAATGTAAGGAATTCTTTTTGGACACAAAATTTCTCAAATCCACACATATTTGGTCCAATTTTGAAACTACCCTGCACTTGACCTTTAAGTTTCACAAAACTTGTTTTTCTAAATTCTAAGCGTAGTAGAAATCCATTTCAGGAAAATTTTATAACAAACCCTATGTTTTAAAACTTTAGAAATTCATTTACATGGTCAAAATCTATAGAAACCAAGTTCATGTATACAGTTCGTTCAAAACAGTGCAAGATTTACCGAAAAAGCAAAAAACTTCAAATTGTGATTCTATAAGCCATACTAACTCAAATGGAGTGTATTTTATGTCTAACCCTAGGTTATTGGGCCCAATAAGTTCATTTTTTGAGTTCAATATAAAAAGATTCCAACTTCAATTTCAAATTCAACGAAAATAGCAAATGAGAAGCATACATTTTGCCCTAACTTGAAAATTAAATTCCCCAGGCTACACAACTCCATGTGAGACGTATCATATATGCTTTCCTAGGTTTTTGGGGTCAAAGAACTCAATTTTTCACCCAGAACTCAACAATGCAATTTGCAACATTCATAGCAATACAGTTACAAAACGAGATTTGTGTCAAACATGCAAAAATCATCATATAAATGAAGTTCAACTTCCTAGCAACATAGCATGGGTCCTAAGAAATTGAATACTCCTCCATTACCTCTTTGTTGACACAAGGAAGCAAAGAAATGAGAGTGGGTTGAGCTAGAATCTTGAGCTCCTCCTAAACATGAACATGGAAAAAGAAAGATAAGGGAATAAGGATTCTAGCTTCAAGGGAAAAAGAAAATGGAGACGAGCATGAGAAGAGGAACCATGGGTTTTAGGAGGGGGTTCCTCATGTGGATCCCTAAATTTTTCCTCTCTTTTTCCTATTCAAACTAGATACACTATAAGACTTAAGCTCTCAATTAGTCCTTAATTAGTTCTAACTTCTAAATTGATTTTAGATTAATAGGTTCCTTTATT
This sequence comes from Glycine soja, assembly GCF_004193775.1. Classification (NCBI taxonomy): domain Eukaryota; kingdom Viridiplantae; phylum Streptophyta; class Magnoliopsida; order Fabales; family Fabaceae; genus Glycine; species Glycine soja. Next base: position 23,950,598 of record NC_041019.1, read on the forward strand.
GTCTTTACTAAAAATAACTAAAGTGAATGAGAAATTAATTCTCTTCCTCCTTAATTATTTAAACTCATAGTTTCTCACATCTAGACACATTAATGTTCTGAACTTCCATTAATCTAAAAAAATCTCTCTTATTAGCTTAAAAGCCTTTAATTATTAAACTATGATTAATGAGAGATTCCCTTACTTTGACTTTCTAAATTGTAGTTGACTTTTGTTACCTGATGATTTGACCTAGTGTTTTCTTCATCTAAACCACTTATTTCTAAACTCAGAATGTAACTCTAGGTCACTTAACTACCTAAAGATGGTTATATCTCTTGTATGCATGATTTCACTAAGAATAATACTACTACACTACATATCAATCAAACACAGGCGATTTCTACATAGAACTTCCTAATCTAAGAAAATTGGGATGTTACATTGGATCTTGAATGAAGTAGATTTCGCTTCTACTTATTTGCTTGAATTCATGCATTTTCTTGGTCAACATTTCTTAATGAACTTGGATTATGTTGGAAACAAGTCCTTCTAGATTTGAAATAGAAATGTGTAGGAATATATTTTTAGGATGAAATTTGGTTTTTATATTGCATAGATTCTTTGTTCCTGTTGTAATTGCTAGGTTAGGTTACCTAAGGGATCAGGAATCTAATTTAGGGATGGACATAATTTCATAAAATGATTGAATATTATATATGAAGTAAAATTAATGTTAAAATTATGTCAAAATCATATGTTGATATAAAGTTTATAGTATAATAATTCTAATTTAAAATATATATCATAAATAATATTACTATTTTTTCATTACTAAGTTAATCACTAATTTTTACTATTTGAGAACAAATTTTAAAATTAAATAGACAAGATATAATATAAAATTATAATATGATGTAACAAAACATAGATAGTTTATTCCTCTTTTCTCGTCTTTATTGTGCCCTCTAAAAATTATTATAGAATTTATTCCTCTGAAGGTTGGTGGTGGATTCGGTTAGTGGCAATTTGGTTCATAGGAGGTTAGTGGTGGTGCATCGAGGTTGGTGACAATGATGATGGGGTTGGGATGTTAGTAGCGCCAATCGGTTGGCGCATCGGTGGTTGGTGGTAGTGTTTGGGTTATGATATTTGGTGGAGTGATGGTTATGGAGGTGATGAGGATATGTTGGAATGGTTTTATGGCAGAAAGAGAGAAAGAAATGAGACAGGCAAGAAGGGTTGGGGGTGGGGGGTGGGTGGGTTCCTCTTTACTATTGGCACCCAACTTTACTATCATCACCTGACTTTTTTTTTTAAAAAAAAGAAGCACACCCCTTTTAAGAAGGGTTATTTCAAACATTCACTAAAAATTTAACATTGTTAGTTAATAGAGACGCTTAGAGTGTTCAAAAGAAATTCATTTTAATAGAGGAAGTGTGAGTGTAATAAGTCCTAAACTCAAAGGAGGCGAGTATAATTTTCTCTAAAATTAAATAGTTTAGCAGATGATTTTAGTGACACTTCATAATTCAATAAATACTTTTTCCACATTAACAATTGGGGCTAATGTTATCAATAAGCTAATGAATACATTTTACTTATATAAGGATTAAGTAAGTATGTCACTAATAAACTTTAGGCCAAATGACCTATTAGGTCCTCATATTTTTATTTTAGTTTAGTAATTTATCTTTTAAAAAATTTATTTCAATCCTTTATCATTTTCAAATGGTTCAAAATGGTCTTTCCGGTCATTCAAAGTTGACACCATTAATAATTTCAAAATATTGGAGGCTAAAAACAACCACAAAATATGCTTCTTAAATCTCCATTTCCCCTCCTCTTCTTCTCTCTTTGAAAACCCTAATTTTTTCAATTAAATCACCTCTGACGAGGAAGATGATTGCCACAACCTTGTTGACAATAACCACCACAAGCCACCTTCTCTTCCAGTTGCTGCTATATTCTACATTGAAGATCTCTTGTCGCAGTTCCACTACATCAATTTCATGCTCCATGTGACCTTGGTGGATTTCATCACCTCCTCGAAGACGTTGCAATCGCAGATTTGGTGAGAGATGATAAGAAGATGCAATCCAATTCGCATAATCACTTTCAAAGAAAGCTTCCAATCAAGTTGAGGGTCAATGGTTTATGTGAAATAGGGTGTTGGAAAAGATTCGAGAAATTCTATTCAAACATGAAGTTTAGATAATAGAAGGAGAAGAGATATTTCATAAATTGTTAAGTTTATTGCAGATAATAGAATTTACAATGAAGAGTTTCAAACCACTCTCAAGCTCTCTGAACCCAGAATACAAAACTCCTTATAAAGGAGACAAACAACTAACTGCCTAACCAAAAATAGTTACAACAGAAAAAATAAAAAATAGTTACAATTACAAAACAACCTATGTTAGTGAACCACCAAACTGGATGTTCCCTCCTAGTGACTGAACACTCCCTTCTACATGAGTGGATGCTCCACTAGATTACAAAAGATTGGATGACCAATACAAAAGACAAGAGTATATGACCAAATGACCAATGATGCCATCCCCCCTATCTTTATTGTCCATCGTCCAACAATCAACAATCTCCACCTTAGTTTAATAAGATTTCTAAATTATAAGAAACTCATTTCCAACAATCTACGCTAAGGAGATCCAGGCAATGCATGACTTGCTTCTTAGAACAGGTTTTATGAACATATCAACTAGATTCTCCCTTATATCAACTTTCTAGACTTTGACCCTCTTCTTAATACGAATGAAGTAGTATTTGATGCCAATGGGCTTAGCCCTTTCATGATGGATGTGATCCTTGGCTAAACATATTGCACTCAGACTATCATAGAAAATGATAGCCTTTTTCCTGTGAAATCCCAAGATTGCTAATCAGGCACTTCAGCCAGGTCCCTTCCTTTATTGCTTCTATCAGAGCCATGTACCATGCCTTTTGTAGTAGATAAAGCCACAGTGGCTGAAGTGATGCCTTCTAACTGACAAGAGAGTTGCGAATCATGAACGTGTACCTAGTCATAGATCTCCTTGCATCCAAATCTACAACATAGTCTGAATTTGAATAACCAACAAGAACACAGGACGTGTCTCCATGGTAAGTGAGTCCAATATCATTTGTACCCTTAAGGTACCTGAATATATGTTTCACATCTTGCTAGTGTTCCTTCCCAGGTTTACCCATTTACCTACTCACCACGCTAATTGCTTGTGCTAGGTCTGGTCTTGTGCACATCATTGCATACATGACACGTCCTACAACACTCGCATAAAGAATCTAAGACATTTATTCTCTTTCTGATTCTAACCAAGTGGCATTGAGTTTAGTGAGATGAATGAACATCGTCAAAGAAGTACAAACTAGTTTTGTGGATGCCATCCCAAAACATTTTTAGCACTTTTTGAATGTATTCCTTATAACATAAGAAAATCTTCTTTTGGCCTTAATATCTTTCGATCTCCATGCCTAAAATCTTTTTTGCAACTCCCATATCTTTCATCTCAAATTCACTACTAAGTAGTGACTTTAGATTTTAAATTTCAGACTTATCTTAAGATGCTATGAGCATGTTGCCCACATAAAGTTGTAGATAGATGTGGCAACCATCCTCCACTTTACTATGATAGACAATTGAATCATATGGACTTCTGTTGTACCAATGAGAAATAATGAACTCATTGGACTTATTGTACCATGGCCTTAGAGATCGCTTCTGCCCATAAAGAGACCTCTTTAACCTACAAACAAAATTTTCCTTTTCTTTCACCTCAAAACCTTCAGGTTATTGCATCAAAATGTTTTCCTCCAATCTTCCATGGAGAAAGGTTGTTTTGACATCAAGTTGCTCTAACTCCATGTTCAGAGTTGCTACAAGAGCCAGTAAAACATGTATTGAAGTATGTCAAACTACTATAAAGAAGATCTCATTGTAGTCCACTCCTTTTTTATGTTTGTAGCCTTTTCACTACCAAATGTGCTTTATACCTGATGACTTAATCACTGGACGACCCTAATTTCTTCTTGAAGATCCACTTGCACCCCACTACTCGTCTGCCTTCAGGTAATTCAACTAAATCCCAAGTCTAGTTTTTCTAAAGGGATTCCATCTTTTTATTCATAGCATCTCCCATTCTTCAGCTTCAAAACAGGAAATTTCTTCCTGATAAGTGGTTGGTTTGAATGAATCAATTTCTTCTGCTACCTGTAGTGCTTAGGACACTGTACTTTCAAAGCCATATCTTCATGTGCTTTGATTTGTCTTTAAGACTTTCTAGGTGCTATGGTTTTCGACTGTTATGAACGGTTCTGACTCAACCAATCATACTCCTACGCTAGTGTTGAATTTTGATGTTGAGGTTGCATTTGAAGTTCCTTATCAGTATCATTAGGTGCTTAAAATTACTTCTTATCACTAAAGTATTTTTATTATGGGGCTCTCAAACTCCATTTGCTTAGTGACATCCTTAGCCTTGCCCAAATCTTCTTCAAATTTAGAATGTAGCATGAAGAATTTATTAAAGATGTCATTTCTACTCAGAATGACCTTACTATCTAATGGAGACTAGATTATGAATCCTTTGACTCCATCTCCATAGCTCATAAAAGACACCCTTCTTAGCTTTAGGATCCAATTTACCTTGACTTACATGATAGTATGTTGGACATCCAAACACCTTCTGATGCAATTCTACCAAGGAGGGGACCCATCACCAGATCCATGACTAAGAGACTCCAGGAAGATTGGGCCAGGGATGCAGGAGAAGCCTAGGTTTCTCATGAGCCTTATGGTAGATTTTGGGACCATGGGCTAAGTATGAGCCCACTTATCTTTGTACATATTAGATTAGAGTTTCATTATTTTTTGGGCCTTGTATTTAGGGCTCCATAGTGTAGGGAGGGTACCCCATAAGTTTAAGGTACCCTAGTAATGTAGGATTTTTCAGCCCTTGTAATTTAGGGCATAAAGACTAGTTTTTGTATTAGGGGTAATTTTGTAATTTCACATGCATTAAGTGCACTATTTGATTTGTGTGTTGGGAGAGAAATTTAATTTAATTGGGAGAAGCCCGATCCAATTAAATGTTAGACCAGCCTAAGAGGGACGTGAGCATTTGCTTGCTACACCTCATTGCCACATCATATAGTCACACTTTGTGCATGTCCTTCATGCTTTACATGCCTCATGACACCTAAGCGCACTTAGTGGAGAATCTTGGATTTGATCTTGGATTAGTGGGCTGAACCATAGTTGAAATTCACTAATCATAATTAGTGAAATTTTGGCTCCAAATTTGGCTCCACAAATTCAAATTCAAGTGAAATTTGAATCTTTTCCTCCAATTTTGTGTGACACTTAAGCTATAAATAGAGGCCTTGTGTTTTCATTTTGCAACTTTGATCATTTGAGAAATTAGACTTCAAAGTTTAGACCTCATTTCCCTCTCTCCTTCTCCTTTCACTCATCTTCTCCTACCTTCAAGCTCTTATCCATGGCTTCCTATGGTAGTGAGCTTGTTCTTGACTCATCTTCTCCTTGAAGTGGCATCTCCAATAACCTTTTCTCCTTCTCCATTCCACTATCATTGATCTTCAAGAAGCAAAGGACTCTATTCATGAAGAAGATCTAAGGCCTACAAGCTCTACACGGAGCTACATTGCATTCAACTTCGAGTATTCAACAAGTTTGTTAGACCATACCTTAATAAGGGTCCTAAAATCTATGGTAGTTGATGATGAGTGATTCACGAGATAGCATGTTGTGCTGATTGCCTCAACCCAGAAACTCTTATTCAATCCTAAATTGGATAGAATGCATCTGGCCCTTCTAGTAAAGTCATGTTCCTTCTTTTAGCTACCCTATTTTGTTGCTGAGTATAGCATACAATAAGTTGTCTTACAAAATTCATTGAATCCCGTAGAACCAAATTCCAAGCCATTATAAGTCCTAAGACACTTTACTATCGTCCAATGCTTGAAACATTTGAAAGCTTCAAATTTTTGCATCATCATGAATACTCATGTCATCCTGGAGTAATCATCAATGATGGACAGGACGTACCTTGTCCCTTTTAGTGATGGAACTCTCAAAGGCCCCCAACAGTCAGAATAGGCATAGTCCAATATGGCCTTAATAATGTGCATAACCCTGGTGAATTTTGTCCAATGATGCATCCTATAAAAAAATGGCCATAAAATTGAAGAGGTTCCACCTCATGATTTCCACATAAGCCTCGCTTCCTCAAAATTTCCAGTCCTATTTCACTCATGTGTCCTAGATGAGACGCCACAAAGAATTATCATTGGGCCATCCATTGGATGCATGGCTCCCAGCATGTGAAACAGTTGAGACAAAATCTATCGCAGTGGACCTTGAAGGATTTACAAATTTTCTTGCTTGGTGCCATGTACAAATTTGCGTAACTCCACCTTCAACTCAATAAGAAAACCTTTTCAATTTATGGCACCCAATGTAATACCCTGAAATATTATTAATTATAAATCGATGCTTAATTGTATTTATCGTGTTACTTGACCAAATGGTTGACTTGAATGAGTGGAGGTATGGCTTGAATTAGTCATGTGTGAATTTCTTGATGTGGATGTTGAGTTATGTGGAGTTTTGTTGAGTTAAGTTGAAATTATGAGATTTCAAATTTTACCCAAACCTATTACAGTAAAATCACCATCCTGAATTGGTTAACCGTTGGATCATCTTTAAATTTTGTCTGGAGCTTCCTAAAACACCTTTATAGAGTTTGACCTTTGGGATAACGAAAATCACAACTTTTAATGTCTCACAAAACGAGAAGGGGGCGCTAAGCGCAAATTTGATGTAAGTTCCATTGGAGCTTGTAGGCCTCTGGATTCCTTTGCTTCTTGGAAGATGGGGTGTAGTAAGCAAATGCTCACCTCCCCCTCTAAAATTTAATTGGATTGGGCTTCTACCAATTCAATTAAATTTATTTTCAAGCACACACATCAAATATTCACTTAGTGCATGTGAAATTACAAAACTACCCCTATTACAAAAACTAGTCTAGGTGTCCTAAAATACAAGGGCTGAAAAATCCAATATTTCTAGGGTACCCTACCTACATTATGGAGCCCTAAATACAAGGACCAAATATAATGACATCCTAATCTAATATGTACAAAGATAATTGGACGCAACCTTGGCCCATGGGCTCAGAAATCTACCCTAAGGTTCATGAGAACCCTAGGGCCTTCTTCAGTAGCTCAAGCCCAATCCTCTTGGAGCCTCTTGCTCATGGCTCTAGTGACTGATCCCTTCCTAGGGAGGATTGCATCATTGATGTGCCATTATTTTCTCCTATTTCTTAACCCTTTTTGCACCATTTTAAGTACTGATTAGTCTTAATTGTCCAATTAATTAGGTAGTTTTATTATTTGGGCCCATTAAGCTAATTTGATGTTTTTAATCTAATTTCAGGAATTAATGAAGCATTGGGCTTGAATCCAGAATTGGGTTTGTCCTTGAAGAGAGGAGACTATTTTATTCTACAAAATTAGATCTTATCTTATCTTTATCTTATCTAGATATTATTTAGATTTGATCTCATCTAGATATTATTTAATCTAGATCTTATCTTATCTTATCTTATCTAGATTTGAATTTAGTTTATTTATGGGCTTGGATTTAAAACAGATTTGTAAGCTTTGGGGCTGGAAAACTATATAACAACACCAAGGTTCTAGTTTAGGCCCTCTCTTCTCTCTCCCCTATTTTTGTTTTTTTAATTTTAGGCTTTTCTTTGATACATTTTTTTTTCGTTTTGCAATTCCAGTAGCAATAAAATTTCGTTCTTCAATTTATAAGTTCGTTATCTATTGATTAATGGAAGGCTAAGTCCCCAGCGTTGCTTTCTCTTGAGGATCAAGCGCAGCTCTCTTTGAGGTTCTATTATTACTGTTAAATTTTGTTCAGTTTTTCCTCTTCACTAATTACTCTGAATTTGTTGTTATTAATTCATGCATGCTTAATGCTTGATTAATTGTCTCTGCACTTAATTTACGTTCATGCTTAATGATCATTTATGAGTAATTGGCGTATGTGTTGCTTAATCACATAATGAATGCCTTATGTTAAATTTCGCTTAGTAATTTAATTTAGGGTTGGATTAAGTGGTTAAACTGATAAAGGATAAATTCTCACAACCTAGGATAAGAGACTTGCTTGTGAATCAAGGGGAAACAACGTATTTTAATTCTGATATTTTTCTAATTCAATTTTACTCCCTATTTAATTTACAAAAGCAAACAATCCCCCCCCCCCAATTTGTTACTATTTCCTACTATCTGTTATGAACATTTGGTTTATGGTTTATCATTGCTCGTTGGGAAACGACCTAGGATCACTTCCTAGTTACTACATTTTAATGTTTATTTGATTCGGGTACAGCCTCGATCAAATTTGGCGTCGTTGCCAGGGAGCAGTGTCCAAAGGTTCATAATAGCTAGTGTCGTGTTAGTGTCTAATTCTTTCGTGTTTTATGTTTAATTGTTAGTGTTGTGTTAGTGTGTGTTAGTGTTGTTTAGTGTCTTGGTATTTTGTTTAGTGTGTGTTCTGTTTTAGTTTTTCTGTTAAGCGCTTCCCCTGTTTCAGTTTTGGGTGTTTTACTGTGAATAGTGTTTTGCGACGGATTTTGCGACCACTTTTGCTTGCGGAAAAACAGAGTAGTAGTGGAAATCAGGTAGCGACGGATTTTAGCGACCACCCTTGCTGAATTAATTAGGATTTTTTGTTTTGGTAGCTAGAGTTGTTATTTTTGGCTGAACTTTTTTGTGGTCACTTCTTTTGATCCATATTTTGTGGGGAAAATAGCTGGAGCCCTTGGTTTGGTCAGATTTGAAAGTTCCAAAAAAAGTAGCAAATTTGATTTTTGTCAAAACTTCAAACGGCCATAACTTTTGTTCCGAGTATTAGAATGACTATTATTATATATGTATTTGGGGTAGAAAAAAATTTCCCATGCCATGGCAGCCTGCCATAGGCCAGCTGAGGTCTGCTTCTTCCAAAAATTGCAATTCTGTCAAAAGTTTTTTATTTTCCAAGTATTATTCCCTTATTTTTCTTGACTTATCATTTTTAGCTTATATAGTTAGACTTTGAATTTTCGTTTGAAATTTTTTGTGATATCTTCTCATCATTTTATAAGGTTTCTCACAAAATTTCAAGTCATTTAGATATCATTTAATGGTAGTTGTAGTTCAAACCTACACTGTTACTTGTATAAGAAGGCAACTAATTGTGCATGTTGAATTTAGTGTATGACTAGAGGAAATCCATTTGACTTACAACCCTTTGATCCTAAGATAGATAGGACATTTCATAGATTAGTTAGACATCATTTAGTACCTTTTGAGCATTTTGAGCATTCTGTTATTGGTGATTTTGAGCATTATAGTTTTAAACATTCTGATTTTGTACATTCTGAGAATATGGCACAACCTCCACCCCGTGAGAGGACTCTAAGGGAAATGGCTGCACCTGATTTCACCTATGAAAGCTTGTGTATCCAATACCCTGACGAGGATGTCCCATATGTTCTTAAAACTGGACTGATCCATTTGCTTCCAAAGTTTCATGGCCTTGCAGGTGAAGACCCACACAAGCATCTGAAAGAATTCCATATTTTTTGCTCCACCATTAAACCACCAGATGTCCAGGAGGATCACATATTTCTGAAGGCCTTTCCTCATTCTTTAGAGGGAGTGGCAAAGGACTGACTATATTACCTTGCTCCAAGGTCCATCACGAGCTGGAATGACCTCAAGAGAGTATTCTTAGAAAATTTTTTCCCTGCATCCAGGACCACGACAATCAGAAAGGATATTTCAGGTATTAGACAACTCTGTGGAGAGAGCCTGTATGAATACTGGGAGAGATTAAAGAAATTATGTGCTAGTTTCCCTTACCACCAGATTTCAGAGCAGCTTCTTCTCCAATATTTTTATGAAGGACTCAGCAACATGAAGAGAGGTATGATAGATGCTGCCAGTGGTGGAGCCCTTGGAGACATGACCCCTGCTGAAGCCAGAAATTTAATTGAGAAGATGGCTTCAAACTCCCAGCAATTTAGTGCTAGAAGTGATGCTATTGTCATTAGAGGAGTGCATGAAGTAGCCATGAATTCATCAGGTGAGACTAAGAAGCTTGAAGGTAAACTAGATGCCTTGGTTAACCTGGTAACCCAATTGGCCATGAATCAAAAATCTGCACCTATCGCCAGACTCTGTGGTTTATGCTCCTCTACCGACCACCACACAGACCTTTGCCCTTTTGTGCAACAATATGAAGCAATTGAACAGCCTGAAGCTTATGCTGCAAACATCTACAACAGACCTCCTCAACCTCAATAGCAAAATCAGCCACAACTAAATAATTATGACCTCTCCAGCAACAAGTACAATCTCGGATGAAGGAATCATCCCAACCTTAGATGGTCGAATCCTTCACAACAGCAGCAGCCACAACAACAGACTTATTTTCAAAATGCTGCTGGCCCAAGCAAACCATATGTTCTTCCACCAATCCAGCAGCAACAACAGCAACAGCCCCAGAAATAGCAAACAGTTGAGGCCCCTCCGCAACCTTCCCTTGAAGAACTTGTGAGGCAAATGACTATGCAAAACATGCAGTTTCAACAAGAGACCAAAGCCTCCATTCAGAGCTTAACTAATCAGATGGGACAACTGGCTACACAGTTAAATCAACAACAGTCCCAGAATTTTGATAGATTACCTTCTCAATTTGTCCAGAATCCCAAAAATGTGAGTGCCATTACATTGAGGTCAGGAAAGCAGTGTCAAGGACCTCAACCAGTAGCATCTCCCTCATCCGCCAATGAACCTGCCCAACCTCACTCTACTCCAGAAAAAGATGATGACAATAATTTAAAGAGTAAGTTACCTAACAATTTCTATGCAGGTGAATCTAAAGAGAAGCAGCATATCCCTCTCTCATTCCCTCCAAGAGCAATTTCCAACAAAAAAAATGGAAGAGGCAGAGAAGGAGATCTTCGAAACATTTAGAAAAGTAGAGGTAAGCATACCTCTGCTGGATGCAATAAAGCAAATTCCAAGATATGCTAAATTCTTGAAGGAGTTGTGCACTAATAAGCGGAAGCTTAAAGGAAGTGAAAGAATTAGTATGGGCAGAAATGTCTCTGCATTGATTGGTAAATCTGTTCCCCAAATCCCTAAAAAATTGTAAAGATCCAGGTACATTCAGCATACCTTGTATTATAGGGAACAGTAAGTTTGACAATGCCATGCTAGATTTAGGAGCTTTTGTTAGTGTTATGCCTCTGTCTATTTTTAATTCTCTATCTCTAGGTCCTTTGCAATCAATTGATGTGGTAATTCATTTAGCTAATAGAAGTGTTGCCTATCCTACTAGTTTCATAGAGGATGTCTTAGTTAGAGTTGGTGAGCTGATTTTCCCTGTTGATTTTTATATTTTAAATATGGAGGAGGGATTTTCTAAAGGATCAATTCCCATCATTCTAGGCAAACCTTTTATGAAAACTGCTAGAACTAAGATAGATGTATATGCAAGCACACTATCTATGGAGTTTGGTGATATAACTGTTCATTTTAATATTCTTGATGCTATGAAACACCCATCTGAAGATCTTTCTGTATTTCGTATTGAAATAATTGACCATGTTGTTGATGAATACATGACTGATCTTCATTCTAATCTGCATGTTTGTCACTCTTCATGCATTGAATCTGAATTTGCACTTGATCATATGTTTGAATTTGATGCTGAGAGTGAATCTGAATTTGATATTGATCACATGTCTGGTGATGTTTTACCTCTTGAGATTGATTTTATAAAGTCAGATAGAACTAACCATGTTTCAGGAAGTGCACATACCTCTGACTTTCTTTATGAGGTACAGGCTGAGAAACCATCCTTTTCTACCACTATCCAGCCGCCCACACCAGAATTGAAGCCTCTGCCATCAAATTTAAAATATGCTTACTTGGATGATAGCAAAAGTTTTCCAGTAATTATATCTGCCTCCCTTGCTGATGAGCAAGAGGAGAAGTTGTTATATGTTCTCAAGAAGCATAAGAAGGCTATAGGCTGGACCCTGGCAGAAAATGGGGCTAAACCAGTAAGACAGCCACAGAGAAGACTCAACCCAGTGATTCTTGATGTAGTGAAGGAGGTAACCAAGCTTTTGCAAGCTGGAATCATTTATCCTATCTCCGACAGCCAATGGGTGAGTCTCGTCCAGGTAGTTCCACAGAAAATCAGCCTCACTGTGATAAAAAATGAGAAGGAGGAGTTGATTCCTACTCGGGTGCAGAACAGTTGGAGAGTATGCATCGATTATAGGAGGCTGAACCAGGTTACCAAAAAGGACCATTTTCCACTGCCATTCATTGACCAGATGCTTGAACGCCTGGCAGAAGGCTGATTCAAAGCCTAGGTTGATCCGATGGATGCTCTGGCTCCAAGAATTTGACTTGGAGATCCGTGATAGGAGCGGAGCACAAAATTTAGTTGCTGATCATTTGAGTCAGATCGAACATGTGTCTGATGAGGACTCACCCATTCAGGATGATTTCCCGGATGATCATTTATATATATATTGTATAGTATTTCTGATTCTCTTTCTACTCCCTGGTTTGCTAACATTGTCAATTATTTAGTTGCTTTTGTTTTTCCTCCCTTAGCATCTAAGGCTCAAAAAGATAAAATTAAAAGTGATGCTAAGCATTTTATTTGGGATGACCCCTACTTATGGAAATTGTGTAGTGATCAGGTCATTAGACGATGCATTCCAGATCATGAGACCAACTCAGTCCTGCAGTTCTGTCATTCTTCCGCACCGGGAGGTCATCAGGGTGTTCAAAGGACAGCTCACAAAGTGCTTGACTGTGGCTTTTATTGGCCCACCATCTTTAAAGATGCGTGGAAGATTTGTAGCACTTGTGAGCAGTGTCAGAGAGCAGGAAGTGCACTTACATGGCGACAACAAATGCCTCACCAACCTATGCTATTTTGTGAGGTGTTTGATGTCTGGGGTATAGATTTCATGGGCCCTTTTCCTGTATCTTTTGGTTATGTTTACATTCTCCTTGCAGTTGATTATGTTTCAAAATGGGTGGAAGCCAAGCCCACTAGAACTAATGATGCTAAGGTTGTTGTAGATTTTGTCAGATCTAATCTGTTTTGCAGGTTTGGAGTACCTAAAGCAATCGTTAGTGATCAAGGAACCCATTTTTGCAACAAATCAATGCATGCCTTGCTTAAAAAGTATGGGGTTGTCCATAGGGTATCCACACCATACCACCTCCAGACCAATGGACAGGCAGAAATTTCTAACAGGGAGATCAAGAGAATTTTAGAGAAGATTGTGCATCCAAGTAGGAAAGATTGGAGTACCAGGATAGATGATGCTCTTTGGGCACATAGGACTGCCTACAAAGCACCCATAGGAATGTCTCCTTATCGGGTTGTCTTTGGAAAGGCATGTCATCTTCCAGTGGAGATTGAGCACAAAGCATACTGGGCAGTGAAGACCTGTAACTTCTCTATGGATCAAGCTGGTGAGGAAAGAAAGTTGCAACTGAGTGAGTTAGATGAGATCCGTCTAGAAGCGTATGAGAATGCCAAGTTCTACAAAGAAAATACCAAGAAGTTCCATGATAGCATGATAATTAAGAAGGACTTCATGGTTGGGCAAAAAGTGTTATTGTATAATTCTAAGCTTGGACTCTTGAGTGGTAAGTTGAGGTCTCAGTGGATAGGTTCTTTTGTTGTTACTAATGTTTTTCCTTATGGTACAGTTGAGATCAAAAGCGATTCCACAAACAAGAGCTTCAAGGTCAATGGACACCGACTTCAGCCATTCCTCACAAACCCCTCTTTAGTGGACGTAGTGGTGGAAGAGACTTCCTTACTCCACCCTACTCTTCCTCCACCATGACTTAGGGAGTTTTTCTTTTTCCTATCTCCTTCTTTACTTTTATTACATTTGTCCGATTCTATTTGATGGTTTAATTGCTTTTAATCTTTTAATTGTGCTACATTGAGGACAATGTGTTGTTTAAGTATGGGGTATTAGAGGGTTTGGGTTTACTGCTTGTACTTAATTTCCACTTATTCCCCATTGCTCCTCTACTCCTTTAGGATTTAGCTACTCATTCCATATTTTTCTTCCCTACCTTGTCCTTGGCCCCATTACAACATTTAAAGACCTTTTGATCCTCATGTGCATGTGTTTTTCAAGTTGTTGTCAATTTTAGAATTTTGCCAAGTCTATGTGGTGTTTGTCTTCATGGGTGCTTCGAGAGTAAACAGTAGCCTAGACACTTGAGAGATAGAGTGTATATCTTGTGAGGCTTTATCACTTTTCATTATTGAGCTGATTAACTATTTTGCCATGATTGGGTTGCTTGGATGATTTTCACGAATGTCTTGACTCTTTGGATCTCTTCATGTTAGATGTTACCCATTCCTTTCATTCCTTGATGTTCATTGAGAAATATGTAAATGTTTTGTCTATCTCTCTTTGATATCCTTGGATTTTGTTCTTTATTTCATTTTGCCCAGGAGTGCAAAAGTCTAAGTATGGCGGGTTTTGATGTGCCATTATTTTCTCCTATTTCTTAACCCTTTTTGCACCATTTTAAGTACTGATTAGTCTTAATTGTCAAATTCATGCATAATGATTAATTCATGCTATTAATTCATGCATGCTTAGTGCTTGATTAATTGTCTCTGCGCTTAATTTACGTTCATGCTTAATGATCGTTTATGAGTAATTGGTGTATGTGTTGCTTAATAACATAATGAATGCCTTATGTTAAATTTCGCTTAGTAATTAATTTAGGGTTGGATTAAGTGGTTAAATTGATAAAGGATAAATTCTCACAACCTAGGATAAGAGACTTGCTTGTGAATCAAGGTGAAGCAACGTATTTTAATTCTGATATTTTTCTAATTCAATTTTACTCGCTATTTAATTTACAAAAGCAAACAACCCCCCCCCCCAATTTGTTACTATTTCCTACTATCTGTTATGAACATTTGGTTTATCATTGATCGTTGGGAAATGACCTAGGATCACTTCCTAGTTACTACATTTTAATGTTTATTTGATTCGGGTATGGCCTTGATCAATCATCCCCTCCCCCTTGAAGAGGATTTGACCTCAAATTTGTTAGTTCCTCCTCCTCAATATCAGCTCCACCTGCAAAAGGAATTAAGTCAGAAATGTTAAAAGTGGTGCTGACTCCATACTCTTCTGGGGGGTCCAACCTATAGGCATTGTTATTGATCCTCTCCTAAACCTGGAAAGGTCCATCCCCTCTAGGGCTAAGCTTTGATTTCCTTTTAGTAGGGAATCTATCTTTCCTAAGATGGAGCCAAACCTAGCCACCCTTATTAAGAATTGGCTCTTTTCTTCCTCTATTGCCTTTAGTTGAATACACCTTTGTTTGGTTCTGATGCAAGCTCCATTGGAGCTTGTAGGCCTAGGATCTTCTTCATCAATGGATTCCTTTGCTTCTTGGAAGATAAATGGCAGCGGAATGGAGAAGGAAGAGAGAGAGGAGACGCCACTTCAAGGAGAAGATGAGTCTAGAAGAAGCTCACCACCATAGGAGGCCATGGATAAGAGCTTGGAGGAAGAAGGAGATGAATGAAGGGAGAGGGAGAGAAGAGCACGAAATTTTGTGCTCAAAAGGAGCTCTGAAATCTGAAGTTATTATTCAAATGATCAAAGTTGAAAAAAATACACACACATGACCTCTATTTATAGCCTAAGTGTCACACAAAATTGGAGGGAAATTCAAATTTCACTTGAATTTGAAATTGAATTTGTGGAGCCAAACTTTGGAGCCAAAATTTCACTAATTATGATTAGTGAATTTTAGTTATGGTTCAGCCCACTAATCCAAGATCAATTACAAGATTCTCCACTAAGTGTGCTTAGGTGTCATGAGGCATGAAAAGCATGAAGGACATGCACAAAGTGTGACTATATGATGTGGCAATGGGGTGTAGTAAGCAAATGCTCACCTCCCCCTCTAAAATTTAATTGGATTGGGCTTCTACCAATTCAATTAAATTTATTTCCAACCACACACATCAAATATCCACTTAGTGCATGTGAAATTACAAAACTACCCCTAATACAAAAACTAGTCTAGGTGCCCAAAAAATACAAGGGCTGAAAAATCCTATATTTCTAGGGTACCCTACCTACAATATGGAGCCCTATATACAAGGACCAAATATAATGACATCCTAGTCTAATATGTACAAAGATAATTGGACCCAACCTTGGCCCATGGGCTCAGAAATCTACCCTAAGGTTCATGAGAACCCTAGGGCCTTCTTCAGCAGCTCTAGCCCAATCTTCTTGGAGCCTCTTGCTCATGGTTCTAGTGATTGGTCCCTTCCTAGGGAGGATTGCATCATCCCCTTCCCCTTGAAGAGGATTTGACCTCAAATCTGTTAGTTCCTCCACCTCAATATCAGCTCCACCTGCAAAAGGAGTTAAATCAGAAATGTTAAAAGTGGTGCTGACTCCATACTCTTCTGGGAGGTCCAACCTATAGGCATTGTTATTGATCCTCTCCAAAACCTGAAAAGGTCCATCCCCTCTAGGGCTAAGCTTGGATTTCCTTTTAGTAGGGAATCTATCCTTCCTAAGATGGAGCCAAACCCAGTCACCCTCATTAAGAACTAGCTCTTTTCTTCCTCTATTGCCTTTAGTTGAATACACCTTTGTTTGGTTCTCTATTTGGTTCTTAACCCTCTCATGCATCTTCTTTACAAATTCTGACCTAGATTCCCCGTCTTTATGTATAAAAGAAGTGTCCAGTGGGAGGGGAATGAGGTCTAACGGTGTTAGGGGATTGAACCCATAGACAACCTCAAAAGGGGACTGCTTGGTGGTTCTATGAACCCCCCTGTTGTAGGCAAATTCTACATGAGGAAGATACTCATCCCAAGACTTATGGTTGCCTTTCAGAAGAGCCCTTAAAAGGGTGGATAAAGACCTATTCACTACCTCTGTTTGCCCATCAGTTTGTGGATGACAAGTGGTAGAGAAAAGAAGTTTAGTTCCTAACTTAGCCCATAAGGTTTTCCAGAAGTGGCTAAGGAACTTAGCATCTCTATCTGACACAATGGTCCTAGGCAAACCATGGAGTCTCACAACTTCCCTGAAAAAGAGTTTTGAGATGTGGGAAGCATCATCCACCTTGTGGCATGGTATAAAGTGTGCCATCTTGCTAAACCTATCCACCACCACAAAGATAGAGTCTACACCTCTTTGGGTTCTAGGAAGCCCAAGGACAAAGTCCATACTAATGTCTACCCAAGGTGCAGATGGGATGGGTAAGGGTGTGTATAGCCCATGAGGCATCACCCTAGACTTGGCTTGTAAACAAGCCACACACCTAGTGCAATGCTTATGGACATCTATCTTCATATGGGGCCAATAAAACTTTTCTTTGAGTAAGACAAGGGTCTTGTCTATCCCAAAGTGGCCCATGAGCCCACCCTCATGGCTCTCTTTCACAAGTAATTTTCTAATGGATCCTTGGGGTATGCAAAGCTTTCCCTCTTTGAACAAATACCCCTCAGCCAAATAGAATCCATCTTGGGCCTTTTTCCCACAACTCTCATAAATGGGAGAGAAATGTTCATCTAAAGCATACAAGTCCCTAATATTATCAAATCCTAAAATTTGAGCTCCTAGGGAGCAAAACAATGTGTGTCTCCTAGAGAGGGCATCAGCTACCACATTTGTTTTTCCCTTTTTGTATTTGATAACATATGGAAATTGCTCTAGGTACTCTACCCATTTTGCATGCCTCTTGTTTAACTTGCTTTGCCCTCTAATGTACTTAAGTGATTGATGATCACTATGAATGACAAATTCCTTGGAAACAAGGTAATGTTCCCAAGTTTGGAGGGCTCTTATTAAGGCATAAAGCTCTTTATCATAGGTGGGGTAGTTGAGGGTGGCACTATGAAGTTTTTCACTAAAATAAGCAATAGGGTGCCCACCTTGTAACAATACAGCTCCAACTCCCACTCCAGAGGCATCACATTCTAGCTCAAAAGTTTTAGAAAAGTCAGGAAGAGCTAGAACAGGTGCCTTAGTAAGCTTTTCTTTGAGCAAAGCAAAGGCTTGCTCTTGTTTTTCACCCCAGGTAAATGCCACATTCTTCTTCACCAGCTCATTGAGAGGTGATGCAATTGTAGAGAAATTAGGAACGAACCTTCTATAGAAGCTTGCTAACCCATGGAAGCTCCTAATATCTCCCACACTTTTTGGGGTGGGCCATTCTTGGATGGCCTTGATTTTCTCAGGGTCCACTTGGACCCCATTTCTACCAACTACAAAACCTAAGAAAACTATATTATCTACACAAAAGGTACACTTCTCTATATTTGCATAGAGGGTGTTTTTCCTAAGGACTGAAAGAACTTGTCTGAGATGTCCTAAGTGATCATCTAGGCTCCTACTATACACTAAAATATCATCAAAATAAACAACTACAAATCTACCTATGAAATCCCTTAAGACATGATGCATAAGCCTCATAAAGGTGCTTGGTGCATTAGTGAGCCCAAAAGGCATCACTAGCCATTCATACAAACCAAACTTGGTCTTGAAAGCAGTTTTCCACTCATCACCCTTTTTCATCCTGATTTGGTGATAACCACTTTTAAGATCAATTTTTGAAAAGATATTGGCACCATGCAACTCATCAAGCAGATCATCAAGTCTAGGAATGGGGTGCCTATACTTTACAGTGATGTTGTTGATGGCCCTACAATCTGTACACATTCTCCACGTACCATCCTTTTTGGGCACCAACAACACTGGCACAGCACATGGGCTTAGGCTCTCTTGGACCCAGCCCTTCTCCAACAATTCTTTAACTTGAGACTCTATCTCCTTAGTCTCCTGAGGGTTAGTCCTATAGGCTGGCCTATTAGGAAGGCTTGCTCCTGGGACTAAATCTATTTGGTGTTCTATTCCCCTTAAAGGAGGTAGCCCAGGGGGTATCTCTTTGGGAAATATATCACCAAATTCATGTAAGAGTTCTTGGACCTTTGGGGGTAAGGTCTCAAATGTAGGAATTGTGGCAGTGCTAAGGGATGTTTCCCTTGATAGGAGAAGGTAGAAAGATTGTTTAAGAAGGAGTGCTCTTTTAATATCACCTTTTGTTGCAAAATGATTTTCCTTCTTAACAATCTTCTTGGAGGAATCCTTTCCCTCTTTTTCCTTCCCCCTGGCCTTTGAAGACAAGACCTTACTATCCTTCTTTTTCTTTTGTTTTTCTAATTTTTCTTCCTCATCCCTCTTATCTTTCATAGTTAGTTGATCTTTGGCCACCTGTGAAGGTGTTTGAGGATGCAACACAAATTTAGTGCCAAGATGGGTGAGGCTAATCTCATTAGTTAGGCCATTATAAATGATCTTCCTATCAAATTGCCACGGCCTTCCTAACAGAATATGTCCTGCCTCCATGGGAACTATATCACAATTAACTTCATCCTTATATGTCCCAATGGAGAAAGGTACCTTCACTTGTTGGTTAACTATCATTTCCCCTTGCTCATTGAGCCATTGAAGTTTATAAGGTTTTGGGTGGGGAATGATAGTGAGGTTCAACTTGGAAACTAATCTTGTGCTACAACAATTGCAACAAGATCCACTATCCACAATGAGAGAACAAGTTTTATCTAAAATTTTGCATCTTGTATGAAAGATGTTCTCTCTTTGGGATTGAGATAGATCACAAGATTGACCTCCAAGGAGCCTTCTAACCATTAAGAGGTCACCTTCTTCATGAGGGTAGACTTCCTCACTAGACTCTTCACCCCTTACTTCATCTTCACTTCCACTAGAGGAAGGGCAAGAAGTAGTCTCCTCTTGACTACTATAAATGTCTTGACCCCTCATGATCATGGTTTTCTTTGTGGGGCATTGAGAGGCAATGTGACCTCTCCCAAGACATTTGAAGCATTTAATGTTGCTAGTCCTTTCTTGGGAACTAGTCTTAGGGGTGTATTTCTCTATGGTCTTACCCTTATCTTCCTTGGGTTTTGAAGGTGCAGCCCCTAAAATTCCATGGGCTTGGTCCTTCCTTGGATAAGAGTGAGAGCCATAAGATTTTGAAGAAGGCTTTCTTTTAAGTTGTTGCTCCACTCTTATACAAAGTTGGACTAGCTCATCTAGGTCCCTATATGGAAGGAGTTCAACCTTGTCCCTCATTTCCATATTGAGCCCACTAAGGAACCTAGCTATGCTTGTTCTTTCCTCCTCCCTAAGTCCAGCTCTTAAAAGGAGTAGTTCCATTTGTTGTCTATATTCTTCAACACTCATACTCCCTTGTCTAAGCCTTTGGAGCTTGTCCATAAGCTCCCTTTCATAGTAGGAGGGAATGTGCCTCTTCCTAAGGGCACTCTTAAGATCATTCCAATACTCTACTGGAGGATCCTCATGAATCCTTCGTTCTTTAACAAGGGAAGTCCACCAATAGAGGGCATACCCTTGAAAGCTAAGGGTAGCCAATGGAACTTTTCTCTCTTCGCTAATATGATGGCAAGCAAAGAGTTGTTCAACCTTCATTTCCCAATCTAAGTAGGCCTCAACATTATCTTTTCCGTGGAAATATGGGAGGCTAATGTTAACCTCTTGAGGCCTTCTATCCTTTTCTCTTCTTTGGGAGTGATGTTTAGTATGTGAACTATGACGCCCTCTATAATAGTCGCTAAGTTCTTCACTTAAACTCTTGCAAGAGTCATGACTACTATAGGAGGCATGTTTTTCTCTTTTCATTTCTTTCATTATTTTTCTTCTTTCTTCCTCTCTTATTTTCTCTCTTTCATCTTGACTTATTTCTTCCACTCTTTTTTTACCTTTTTCTTTTCTCTCTTGTTTTTCTTTCCACAACTTAAGGGATCTCAACTCATCTAATATCTTATACAAGGGGTCCTTAGGAGTAGAACCCTCACCATTAACACTAGATGAAGAATGAAGACTCATGTTGGTTCCTAAGTTATGGTTCTTTCTTGTTGGGGGTTTGAAAAAAAGGTAAAAGAAACTATGGTTGAAACTAGCCAAAATAAACACTAAAAAAGGTGTGAAAGATAAGGTAAAAACTAATTGGTAAAAGGAAAGCTATCTAGGCGGTTTGACAATGGAGGGTAAAGGAAATAAGCTATGAAAGTAAGCAAGAAATTAAAGTGCAAGAAATGCAAACTAGGCGGATCCTAAGAGTGTTTGGATGACCTCATTTAAGGTTCCCAACAAAACACTCACTATCCTAAGGGAAAATTGCCTAAAATTATTACACACAAATGGAAGTAGGGTGACCTAGCGGAGGCTCCCAACTTACTTCCAATGAAAGGCCTTTTTGTTACAAAATTTGAAAGCAAAGCAAATTGCCAATTACAAAATTACAAAGAAAAAAGTCCTCAATTGTGGTGGCTACTCTCTCTTTAGTGTTTCACTCAATTTGGAGTGCTTCTTAGTCCAATAGCTCTTAAGGTGGTTGGCCCCTTGCTTCTTGACTCAAATTCTTCAAGATATGGCACCAATCCTCCTTTCCAATTCCCTATATGGCAACTCACAAGCAAGGAAACAAAGAGACAAGCAATAACCAAAGACAAAAAAAATGAAATGAAAGCTAAACCAATAGAGTTTTAACAAGACAAATTTCCAAGGATTATTCAACAATTAAAGCAATGGAAAGCACAAAAAAGCAAGCTAGGACTCAAAGAAAAACCTAGAATGGCTCTAGAGTAGAGTAGAAAAACTAAAAAAAAAAAAAAAACGACTCAAGAAACCTCTAGTTTTGGCACTTGTTTTCACAATAATTTTCAATTGAAATTTCAGAACTAGGATTGGTATAAAATAGGCACCAATTATAGAACAAATTTTGAGCCAAAACAACAAGCACACTTTCCTTTCACTTTTTTTTTTTTCCTGGACACTGATTTTTTCTGCCAACTTGTGAGATTTTTCTTTATTTTTCCTTTAATCCAAATCGCTTGGTTCTTTTTTTATAATTTTGGTCCAGATGTCTAAAAAATTCAGTAAAAGTTTCAGCTCAAAAAACGTAGTGACCAATTCCCAGTAATTTATACACTTTTGTATGTTCAAGCTGCCTGCACCAGCGATTTCAACCTAGAAATCAAGAGTAGTGTTTATGTTGCTTAAGGCTTGGATAGTTACAATTTGTGTTTGCTTATGCACAATTATCTTGAATAACAGAATTCAAGAGAGCTTAAGACTTATTTGATTCACAAATCCAGCCACAACTCAACACCACATCTCAACTTCATCATAGGCATCATGTAGGAATCTTAGAAAACAAAAAAGAGTTCAACAACAAGACTACTTCTAGGAATTGATTTAGAACATGTTATGAACTAAATAACATGCATGAATTAGACTCAAAATTCAAAAGATAGGCTAGAATGACAAGAATACATGAAAAAAATGTATCTAGAATTCAAAAAACAAAATAAAAATTCAACACAAACTTAGAGCATAATGTGACAATTACTATGACTAAACATGACTCTAAGACAACATGGATTAAGTGATTTACACTTAGATTTTTGTGTTTTTTTTTTCTAATCAATATTTTGGAACAAAATTTAGATCTAAAGGTTCAGCACAAGAATATTATGAATGAAAATTGATAGAACCTAAAATCAACACAAAAACAAGATTCAAGAGTAGATCTACAAAATTTGAACCATAGAAATGCAAGAACAAGTGTAGATCTAAGATTTAATCGGTTTATTTTTTTTTTTGAATCTACTCTAAACAGCACCAAACCACAAGACAATGGAGGATATACATGGAGAATAAGATGAAGAACAAGGAATTAAAGAGAATTCACCGAACAAAAAGATAGAGGAAGCAAAAAGAACATCACCTAGATGAAGATGCTCTTGATACCAATGATGCAAGCTCCATTGGAGCTTGTAGGCCTAGGATCTTCTTCATCAATGG